>NW_012133827.1:24596-101492 GCF_000403515.1 Pseudozyma hubeiensis SY62
CTAGGTGGCGCCCAAGAGACAGTAGGACAGGAAAGACATTCTGACAGTGCCGGTTAGCGTCGAAGTGATGCGAGCGCTTCTCTTCCTCCTTCGAATCATCTCCCTCCGTAGCTGCTCAGTTGGCACCGCCACGAGCAGCACCACCACGACCACGAACATTCGCTCCACCACGTGCAGCACCACCCCTAGCACCTCCACCAACACCGTTACCGTTGCGAGCGCCACCATTACCAGCACCGCGTGCACCACCAGCGCCGCCGGCACCACCGCCAGCAGCAGGCTTTCGTCGCTCCTCGATCGTCACGTTCCATCCGTTCTTGCCGACAGCCACGCTTCCCTTGGCGGCCGCTTTGCGCGCACCGTCGACGCTGCTGAACTCGGCAAAGGCGCACGATCGGCTAGCGATGATCTGCAGGTCCTTGACCGTGCCGAACGCCTCGAGCGCCTGACGGAGCACCGCATCGGTGACCTGTTCGGCGACGACGTTCTTGATGTACACCGAGGGCGACGAGCTGGCACCGCTCGAAGCGGCAGCGGCCGACTTGGGAGAGGCTCCGGCACCAGCACCACCGGCCGAGGCAGGCTTGGCGCTGGTTGCTGCAGCGGCGGGGCGAGACGAAGAGACGCCCTTTGCTTCGGTCGAGACGTTGGATCCCCATCGAGTGGCATCCGAAGCAGCAAGCGTAGCCCACGTCTTGGGCTTGGGTGGACCGGTGGGCTGCGCAGGAGCGGCAGCAGGCGCGGGTGCGGGCGCAGCAGCAGCATCGGGAGCGGAGGAGGTAGCAGCTGGCGCAGTCTCGGTCTTGGCGGCAGCGGCAGCATCTTGTGCGCCCTTGGAAGCAACAGGAGCCTCATCAGCTTCGACAGCGGTCACCTTCTTGTCGACGCCGATCTGATCAGCGTCAGCCTTGGTGGGCTCAGCAGCGGTCGAGGTAGCCACAGCCTCGTCGACAGCAGAGGGAGCGCCCACCTGAAAAGTCTCCTGCTCGGCGACTGGCTCGGTGTCGGCCGACTCGATGGCCTTGGAAGGGGTGCTGACGGAAGGAAGGTGGGGAACGGCGTTGGCGTTACCGATGTTGTTGACCTCGATGGTGTGGGGCACCTCGACACCCTTCTTGTCGGCCTCGTCGATCTCGTCCTGGAGAGCCTCGTCGACAGCCTCTGCCTCAGCCTCAATCTCCTCCTCGTCCTTCAGGTAGCGGAAGATGTCGTTGAGGACGTAGTAGCCGTTGGGCTGTTCGGCCAGGAAGAAGGTCTGGGCAAACTTCCTCCAAGCGCCTCCGTTGTTGCTGAGCTCACCAAGAACCTGGACGAGGATACCGCCGCTCGCAGAGCTCTGGGTGTCGACATTGGAGACAAACACCTTGGCGTCCTGGAAGTCGAGCGAGGTGATCTTGTCGTGGATCTGCTGCTGGCCGAAGCACGGCGACGACTCCTCCTGTTCGGTGCCGTGGACCATGGTTGATTTTTTGGTGAAGAAGCAGTGGAGACGGCCCGGGTTCTGGTTAAGGAAGGTGTAGTACTGGGTGACGAAGAGCCAGCCTACCTCGGAGGCCTGGACGGCGGGCTTGGAGGCATTGTTACCAGCAGCGACGGCCGAGGAAGAGGAAGCTGCTGATGAGCCGTTGGCGGCGGTGGCGGCGTTGCTTGCAGTGACGGCGGCGGACATGGTGGATATGCTATACGAACGGTGACGACGAAGCCTACGACGATGGCACCCAATGAGCGAGTGGACAAATGAAAGGGAGAAGCGAACCTCTTTGAAAGGGATCGGATCGGAACCGAGCGGCTAATGCGAGGCTTTTGAAAGCGAAAGAGAAAGAAATATGATGCTGTGGCGAGAACAGCAACACTAGATGCGATGCGGTAGTAGCGGTGGTGGTGGTGGTGATGACAATGATGATGCTGATTGATCGGAATCAGCGACACTCACACTCTACTCTAGAAGAATGAATCGGGTGCACCGACTCGTGACTGTGACTGCGCGCTCCGACAGTCGGTCACACAACCTCACAGAAAAGGGTGGAGGCCAACAGAAGGCGCACACCTGCAAAGAAAGCCTTTTAGCCACGGCCTGGCTTGACTCGCATTGTGGCAGCAGCCTACGCACACGCACACACACATTTTTACTCAAGCGACTCGCTCTTCTTCTCTCTCACGCACAGAGTTTCGGGTCCATCTCGAGCTTGTATCGAGACCAACATGGCGTGGGAATTGTGCGATGAATGAGGCTGTTGACTCTAGGTTTCAAAGCAAAGCCTCTTTTTCTTTTCATTATTTGTCGCGGGTGCGAATCTGGAAGAAAGCGTCGGAAGAAGCGAGACCGGTCGGACTTGGTCCAGCCGCGCGGTGCTTCGCAAGCAGCGTCTCTGATGCTCCTGCTGCTCTGACAGTCAGACTTCTCGGCACTGTTCCGACAGCTGGTAAGACTCGCACATCGATGCCATCTCTAAGCCATGTCATCGCTCAGGTTGAAGTGATCAAAATCGATCATCGAGAGCGTCTTCATCAACGTACAAAGGGTATCATCAGTCGAAACCGAACGAGAAGAACTTGGAAGAAGTGGGCTCATCTGATCGGCTGATGCAAGGGCAACTTCCGCAGCTGCTGCGTGCTTGCTCGCTTGCCTGCCTGCTCGTGCTGTTTCTGTGTTGCTCTCTTTGACCCCGCTTTCTGATTTCTTCTCGACCACTACTTTCAGTTCTGAATTGGAGAGGTCGCGCTTTCGAATGAAAGTACACATTTCAATGTGCGAATACAAATGGAAATATTCGAGCCAGGTGACGTGTGTCCCTGGTCAGCTCTAACAGTTGCGTACGATATCGACCACGAGTCGTCATCAGCTTACCGCTCCATCGGGGTTGAAACAGGATCGTCATCACGAAACGTGTTTCGCTGTATCCAATCCCGCTCAAATGATGAACGACTCAGACTCAAGGTGGCTCGTGCCATCGTGCTTACGATCTCTGTTGTGTTATACGTGTCAACAGCTGGGCCAGCGAACGCCAAAGCCGCATCCAACTGCGAAAGAAAGAACAACACCTCTCTTTCGGTGCGTGGTTGCGCACGGGGCTCGCTCGGCGTTGCGGGTGTGTGTGTCACTTTGCTTTCTCGATTTTGAAAGCGGGGAACAACCGAGCGTGAAGCGTGAGCGTGAAATTGCAAGGCAAATATACACACAATCGCGGCAGCTCATCACAGCACGGAGGACAATCCGAATAGAGTGTGTGCCTCGTCGGAGCGCATCCGCCATCACACGGCTCGTTTGATAGATGTCTGCGTCCACCATCACGACCTTCACCCGCTGAGCCCGTTTGCCTCTCAGTCAAGTCCACTGATCAACATATCGGGGACTGCTTCCGAAGCGCGCTTTTGCAGGATGGAGCTCAACGTCGACAACGCCAAAGCGCTCTTGGCTCAGCAAGAGCACGAGCTGCAGTCCACACGCGATGCTCAGTCGAACCTGCGCGCCGCTCAACCCATCACCGCATCTACCATACATCCAAACGGTACTGCTGTCGACCTCGCACCCGCTGTCGCTGCCGCCGCTTCGACACCCGAGTCTGCGGCTGCGGCTGCGGCTGCGTCACTCCCTCCAGCGATGGCACCACCATCGAGCGCACCTCCCACCGCCTCCTCGACAGGCCGCATGCAGCTCATCGACGAGCACCAAAAGTTCAACAGCTCCGAATTCTCTCCACACCTCACTCAATGGGGACTCGACGACGTCGGCTTCGGCTACGACCTCTGCGCCGTCCTCGGCTCCCAATCCACCGGCAAATCCACCCTCCTCAACAAGCTCTTCGGCACCAACTTCGACGTCATGAGCGAGTCGGCGCGTCAGCAGACCACAAAAGGAATTTGGATGTGCAAGGGGCTCAAGATGAACGTCCTCGTCATGGACGTCGAAGGAACCGACGGACGCGAACGAGGCGAGGACCAGGACTTTGAACGCAAATCCGCCCTCTTCTCCATGGCATCCGCCGAAGTGCTCATCGTCAACCTGTGGGAGCACCAAGTCGGTCTCTACCAGGGAGCCAACATGGGTCTACTCAAGACGGTCTTCGAAGTCAATCTAGGCCTGTTCCAAGCGAGCAAAGCCAAAACCGTCGGTGCAAAGGACAAGACCTTGCTGCTCTTCGTCATTCGCGATCACATCGGCGTTACACCACTCGAAAACCTCTCCGCCACCATCATGGCCGATCTCTCCAAGATCTGGTTCTCCCTGTCCAAACCCGAAGGACTCGAAAACTCCAACATCACCGACTTTTTCGACTTCATGTTCACCACCCTCCCGCACAAGATCCTCCAACCCGTCGAATTCGACCGCGCCGTCGACCTCCTCCGCAACCGCTTCGTCGACCCCAAGGATCCCAACTTTGTCTTCCGAACCGAGTACCACAAGCGCATCCCCGCCGACGGTCTACCCCACTACCTCGAGTCCATCTGGGAACAGGTCATGACCAACAAAGACCTCGACCTCCCCACCCAGCAGGAGCTCCTCGCGCAGTTCCGATGCGACGAGATCGCCAACGCCGCCTTCACCCTCTTCGCTACGGACATCAAGGGGTTCCGCAAACTCATCGAAGGCGGTTCTGTTCTCGAAAGCTTGGGTCCGGACATGGCGCTGCATCGAGCCGCCGCCATGAGCAAGTTCGATCGCGACGCCAGCAGATACCACCCGGAAGTGTACAAACGCAAACGCATCGATCTGCTCGAGAAACTCAACGCCTCGCTCTCACCGTTCTTCCTCGGTCAGCTCAAGAACCTCCACCGAAGCCTGCTCGCCTCCTTCAAGCAGAACGTGCTCGACAGGATGAAGAACGACGCCAACTACGACTTTGGCTCGCTCGTAGGCGGCGAGAAGAAGGCGGCGATGGCCAAGTTCGAGTTGGCGGCGAGGGCGGTGCTGCTGGACGAGACGGATTGGTCGATCCACGACGAGGTGGCCGAGTTGGAAGCAGAGATCCAGAGCATTTCCGATACGATGAGGGTCGAGGAGACGCGGAAGATGGTGGTGGCGATCGAGCGGACCTTCAAGAAGAACATTTCAGAGCCGGTGGAAGTCGCCTTGACTTCTCCCAAGGACACACTTTGGGACGAAGTTCTGACAGCATTTTCGGGACTTCTCGAGCAGGCTGAAGGGAATTATCTGAAAAAGGCAAAGAGCTTCAATTGCACGGACAAAGAGAACGAAGTTGCGTTGATGGATTTGAGGAGGAAGAGCTGGTTGAGTTTCCGGGCGAAAGTGGACGAGCAGACGGCGGATTCCGTCATGGCAGGCAAACTGCGCGGATGGTTCGAGGATCGATTCCGGTACGACGATGCTGGTGTTCCGCGGGTCTGGAAACCGGAGGACGACATCGATTCGGCCTACCGCAAAGCTCGGGACGAAACGCTGACCCTCATCCCGCTGTTCTCCAAGATCCAGCCTTCCAACCCCTCCCTCCTCCCCGACATCCCCAGCACCTCAGACACCTCCGACCCCGACGCCGACGCATTCGACCTCCCCTCGACGCTCACCATCCTCACCCCCACACGCACCTCCTCCATCGCCTCGCGCTTCCGCAAAGAAGCAGACGCGCTGTACGTCGAAGCCAAACGCTCCACCGTATCCTCCATCGCCCAAGTACCGCTCTGGATGTACGGTGTGATGCTCGTGTTGGGGTGGAACGAGATGATGGCCGTGTTGTCGAGTCCGGTGTACTTTGCGTTCTTGTTGGTGTTGATCGCCAGCGCGTATGTTGTTTGGAGGTTGAACCTCAGCGGTCCGCTGTTGAGCGTGGCGAGGGCAGTGGTTAGGGAGGTACATAGATTGGCGGATGACACGTTGAGGAGTCACTTCAGTCAACCCGTGCCCGCTCAGCAGGTCAGACACGACCCGAAACCGGAGGAGATCGAGTTGCAGGAAAAGTAAATGTCCATTGATATCACTTGTAAGGCACACACTTTTAAAATCGACCGACATCCCTTCCGAACAAAATATTGCTCGCCCAGTTCGCAGGAACCAAGAACCGATTCCTCCAGCTCATCGACATGATCGTATACGCGCTCCGCCAGAGCACCCACGCCAGCGCGCCCGACTCCTTCTTGACGGGTGAATCGATGAGCGCCTTGCCCGATCCGATGGAGGCCATGCTACCCTTGTCGAGGAACTTGAACGGTTTCGGTGGTTCGCTGGAGGGTTGCGAGATGTGCGTGTTGAAGAGCGAGGCTAGGTAGGAGCCTTTTTGGGAGGCGACTTGGGCGGTGGCGGGGAGCGCGCCCGAGGTTTGACTGGAGCAGTCGCCGAGTGCAAACACGTTGTCCAGCGGCACCAAGTCGTCCGTTTGCGAAGCAGAGTCGTACAGCGATGGGTTCAACACCGATCCTCCCAGCGAGGCCGAGTTCGAGTTCGAGACGAGCACGTTCAACGTATCGTTGGTCAAGACCTTCCCCGTCCGCTCTTCCTTGCCGACACCACGGAACGCTTCGATCAGGGGCGAGGTGGTGATACCCGTACTCCAAACCACCATCCCTGCACCCAGCTTTTCTTCCACTCCTTCTTCCGAGGAGAGAACGACGGCGTCCCGCTCAACACGTTTGATCTTGGCACTCAGTCGAACTTGGATGCCGTCTCGAGCGAACTTCTTCATGGCGTAGTCTGCCAGCCCGGCATCGAAGCTCGACAGGATGGATTTGCCGGCATCGAGCAGTCGGATGGACGGGTAGGAGCGGAGGTTCGGATAGAGTCGGGCGAGGTCGTCCTTGATCTGCGTGTATCGTTCAAAGCGCAAGGAAGCGTGAATGACGTTGTGAGCTTTCATTTTTCCTTCATATAGAGAGGCGCCGTGAGGATGTACTTACCAAATCGTGAAGTTCCGCCGCAAACTCTGATCCCGTAGGACCGCCTCCGACGACGACAAAGCTCAACAGCTTTCGGAGTTCTTCCTCCTGCTCTGTCGTCATCTGCTTCCCATCCGAAGTGTAGTAATGATGTTTGGCATTGGCACTCTCGAACAAACCCAGGATCCTCCACCTTATCGCCCTCGCATCGCCCACATCTTTGAGGAACAACGCATTCTCTTTCACACCTTTGGTCCCGAACGTCGCGTTGTACGATCCCACACACATGACCAGATAATCATAATCGAGTGAATAGGTAAACCTCTTTCCCTCCTCCTTCGGCTGTGCCCCCGACTGGAGTGGATCCGAGAGACGAAACTGAGGGTTGAAGGCGGACGTGAGTTCGATCTTTCGTTTGCGGAAATCGACGGCGTCGCACCAGGCATGGTGGTACTCCATCCAGCGGTTGGAGTGGATGGGTTCGATGGCGGAGCGGAAGTCGAGCGTGGCGCAGCTGGCTTGGGCGAGCAAGGGGGTGAAGGAGAAGGAGGTGGTGGGGGAGATGACTTTGACGTCGAAGCGACGCAGCGTCGGGTAGGAGAGCGATTTGAGGAATGCGTAGCCGCCCCAGCCTGTGCCGAGCACCACCAGGCGCTGTTTGTGTTGCGAGGTGGCCTCTGTTGCGTAGCATCGAGAGTGAGAGTAGGAAGGGCGAGGGTGGACGCGTGAGAGTGTGGATCCGGTGCTGCGTATGAGCGACATGGTGAGGGCTGTTGCTCGACGTGTGCCGGAATGGTGGTGGGAAGAAAAGCGCACAGCCGATGTGAAGATGATCAGAAGATGGGTGATGGTAACGCGCCAGAAGATCATTCGACAAGGCACTGTATGACACCTCTCCTCGTCGTTATCACAACACGACCGTCGAACATCAACAGGTCGGACACCTGCCGCTCTCTCACTCATCGCCCTTCGTCCAAGCCACACACACTCTCAGTCACTCTGTCACACATCTTCCACGCTTGACCGCTTCGAATCCGATCCAGTGCGTTTGTCATCTTCCACCGCTTCTTCTCGTCTCTGCATCCGATTTGGTCAATGCGTTTTTCCCATCACACGTTTCGGAAAGGGTCCCGTTCAGCAATTCGCAACCAACGGCACCAACGTGTGAAAACTGTCAGTCGGATTGTATGGCTGTCACGCTTAACCGCCTGCGCTCTCGGGTCCTGCATGAAAAGCTCTCTCACTCATCGTCGATTTTCCGAAAAATCAGTAAAGACCCTTAGAGTCGACATGCAGTGCAGCATCATTTCACAGCGCACTGGACCCTTTTGACTCCTCACAGTGATTGCTGGCGGTAGGGTGGGTTCCGGTAGCTCCCGCTGTCACATCCGAGATCGCGGGGGTCCTTTGGCAATGCTCTCCGTTCCCGTGATTCAGATGGTCTTGCGTGAAAGCTACTCTGCCACTCTCCTCCGCAAAACCCAGTCCAGATTGCGATCAATCAAATCCAAGAACGCCCTCGACTGGATCATCCCGCATCAGCCCACGTCCTATGGGTTTGCAGCAGCTAGAACGGCACTTTCTATCTTCGTCAGACATGTTACGGTTGTTCGGATAATCATAAGATGATAGATGCTAAATATGCAAAGGGGAGCTAAAACTATAAGAGGTACAGATGGGATAGTGTGTGCGGGGAAAAGACATGCTGATATGCGAGGCTCGTCCATGGATGTATAAAAAGACGAGAGGTATGATGTGGGTATGCAGAGCCGCAGATGCATCGATTGTAGTGAGAGACCAAGGAAAAAAAAGTGTCCGTATTTTGCAACAGTGCAAGCAAGCTCTAGCTTTGTCTTCTAGAAAGTGGCACTGCTGGCAGAGCTGAAGCTTCGAGAGGCCGGTTTGCGGGGCACGCGCACCCGCAGCGTGTGCCCGTCGAATTCGGCCTTGACGTTGATCAGATCGCACTCCTTGTCGGGAAAGGTGATGCGGCGCTCAAAGTGTCCGCCTCCTTCGGCGTCCCACCTGTCGGCGATGATGTGCAGCGTGCGGTCTTGCGAATGACGTTTCGTGACAAGCGTGATGCAGTCAAGCGAGAAGCCGGGAAGGCGTGTCACGAGGGTATAGTGGTGTCGCTCCGTCTCGATTACCAAGTCGGTCTCAGGAGGCGCCGGTCGACGCTCCAAGAATGGTAGCGACGGCGGGCTGATCGGCGTCGAGATGCTGCACGACGAGTTGCGTGCTCTCATCGGCGAGCTCTGCGGCAGCGAGTCGTCGTCGTCGTCCTTCTCCACCTCGTCGCATGAAACGCCGGCAGCATCAGCGTCCCGACCGACGCCGGCTTCGGACCATGACTGTTGCGGCGCGAGTTGATCCGACGCATCTGAAACCAAGTGGGTTCTTGTGCTCGTGGTGGTCTTGGTCGTGGTGGTTGTGGTGGTGGCCAAAAGACCAACGTTCGTCGCCTCGAGGATGCTGTCGGACGTCTCGGAAACGTGCGAAGGGCTGGGGGCGCGAAGCGTGTCGTCTGTCTCTTGCTTTAGTGCCGCCGTCATGGACGACGTGGAGTGAGGCGCCTGACCCGCCTCTGGGGTCAAGGGGCCGGTGGAGGCAGGCGAAGAGACACCTTGCGCGATGCGTCGGCCGTTGCGACTGGTGGGCCAGCTGTCGCGCTCCCTCGCGTCATCATCATCGTTGTCGTCGGCAACCGTGGATTGCGAGAGCTCTGGTGTCATGTTGGGCGCGTCGAGCGGATTGCGAGCTTCGCGCGACGATGAGCAAGACGAAGAGGATGTGCTCGGAAGAGCGGAAGCTTGAAACATTTCCAAGGTGGACTGGACGGGACCAGACTTGGCCGACGAGTCTCGCATGGAAGCGAGCATATTGCGCGTCTCGGTAAACTGCTTCGAGTTGTTGGGCTCGACGCTCGAGAAGCTGGCGTGGCGTCGCGCAGCCGCTTCGGGATCGTTCAACAGTATGCTGTGGCTGAGACGCGGCGCATCGAGAGCGAAGAAGGCCGAACGATGGTTGGTGGCGTCGAAGGACGTGGGCGAGTCGAGGTGGTCGGAGAGCGAAGGCGATGCGATGACGGACGAGGCAGCCGGGTCTTGCGACAAGGGCGGGGCGGTGGTATGACGCGAGGCGTGGAAGCGATCATTGTCGGGGAGAAGACTCCTCCAGCTGTCTGATCTTGCCGAATCTTGACTTTGCATGGACGAGCGACCGAGGCCAGCCATGGACATGGTGGAGAAACCGCTCCTTGCGCTGCTGAACGAGGTGCGAACCGTGCCCGAGGAGTAGGTGGACATGTGATCGTGGTTGATGACGAGCGGCGAAGCCTTGGCTGCGGCGTAGGTGTCGATGTCGAACGCGTTTTGGGATGGCGGCAGCATGTGAGGCGAGGCGGTGCGCTTGACGTGAGAGTCGCGCAACTTTGCTTCGGAGGCAAAGTAAGGGTCGTCATCGGGAAGCAGCGTGCGCCACGAGTCTGGACTCGTCATGCTGGCGCGCAGGGCAATGTCCGGATCCAAGCTAGGAGAAGCGTTCATATTGTTTGCGAAACTCTCTTGAGAGGTGGCGTCGGATCAGGAGATGCAGGCGCGAAACATGACAAGGACGGTGGTGACGGGTGAGAAGGGATGGCTCGAAAGAAAGCAAGCAAAGTAGAGGGTATCGACTGTTCGAAGCTGATGGCCGAGGAAAGCTCGGTGCGGCGAAATGGAGGGGTTCGCGATGAAAGGTGGGCGAATACGGCGTCAAGAGGTGGCAATCAGCGGCGTCGGAGCGGTCGATTCGGTACTTCGCTGCAAATGAAGTGCGCTGAGGATGACAGGCGGAAAGAGCAACGCGTGCTAGGAACAGGCAACCCAGGGTATCAGACAGCGGATTGCCGAGGCGGTGCTACGGACGCGGGTCTGTTGCTGAACAGACAATCTTGAGGTGGGTGAGATGCGAGTGTGCGAAGATGTAGGTGGCGAACGTTGCAAGTAGGATGGCGATTGTACAGAGAGGATGCAAGAAGTGGCGATGACGGATATGATGATTGTCGTGTGGTGACCTGGCCAGAGAAGCGTCCAAAGGCAACCGAAACTCTGTCAGTGAGGTGGTGGTGGTGGTGGTGGTGTACGACGAGGAGAAGAGGGACACGAGGTGGCAGAACGTACGACGGTAGCGGGTGACAGGCCGAGAGTGAGAGAGAGGCAGCCAGCAGCAGCAGCAGCAGCAGCATCAATTGTGTGTGACGCTGTGACAAATTCGGCAGCAGCACACGGCGGTGCAAGCAAAATCATAATGGCAGAGTGGCGATTTGGTCAGCGCAGCCAACGCGCCGCAGAAAGCACGGCAGCAGACGGCAGTGTAGCCACCCAAGCGGCACAACAGTCTCACACAGCTCTCTGCAGTGGCGAGACTGATATTTTCACCGGAACGAGTTGCGATGATCTTGTTTATTAATACAGTAATATAAAAAATAATTCCGAAAACGAAAATGACAAACTTCACCAAATCTCTCTCTGCTTTTTCCCTTCAACACACGTTCCCGAGCACAGGCTGTAGGCGTGTCTCTGGGTGTCCAGTATGTGTCTTGACCGGTCGTGCCGACCAACGATCTATAGGTCATGGACGCAACTGTAGTGCAAGCTCCCTCATGATTGTGGATCTCAGTGATCTCAGTGTAGGACAGCCAGGCAAGCTGTCTAGAGGCTGTTCTTCAACGCCGAGGGTGCAAGCAAGAGTCAAAGCAGTTGACAGCCCTGCGCCTAGGTTGGGACAACTCGCAGACCATGTTCTTCCCGTAAATTAACTCAAAGCTTCACCAAGGCGTAGCACAACCGAGGCGAGGTCAAGCGTAGGGAGCGACCGGTCCGTCGACCGGCAGTGGACAAGTCGGAGTCGAAAGCGCAGAGGGGAATGCGGAGAGCCGAGTGGAATGGAATGGTGCTTCAAACCCTGACGCAATGCATCCTTTCTTTCCATGAATCCGACCCACGGGTTCACTTTTCGAAATTGGGTTGTTGGGCAAAAATGGAAGAAAGGGAAAAAAGACCAGCGTCCAGAGCGGGGCTCAAGTGCAGGCAGGCAATTTGCGAATCTGGCATCTCTGAGATAGTTTACGCCAACTCTAAAGTCGGGATCCGCCCTTTTTTCCTTTGTGGATTTTGACTCCGCTCTTCTCTGCGCAGTATGTCCGCTCGAGAGAGCCCTTTTCTTGTACTGCACACTGATCACGCTCTTCTGGGCTGCTGCAGTGCTTTGTGATGGCTGCACGAACAGGAGTCAGTGTGCGGGACCCATTCCGATAGGAGGCCACAATAACGCGAGAGCGAGGCTGAGGCGGCGATGCGCAAATGCATGAATCCCGGAGACTGCTGCCACGCCTCAGATGTGAACCACCCAAGCCCCTGAGCGCCACCCTTGATTCTGCACGCAGCCAGCCATTTCGTGACGGGACATGCAAAATATGCGGGACGCACTTGATGACGACATGTTCGAACCTAGCCGAGGTTGGAGGGGAATTCACAAATATAGCTTAAAACAAAATATAATATGATCACAGCGCCGCGCTCTCTGCTGCTGGAAAGGCTCAGTCGATGGCGTCCGTAGTCTCCTTCCGCACGACGCCGTCCAGGACCGACGCTCAGCGTGGCTCCAGCAAGCAAGCCAGTGTTCTGGCTCAACAATGGGGAGACAGACGAGGTTGATGTTGAAAAGAATGAATAGAACGAAGCACCAAGGCGGAGCGTCAAAAAGTGAATCAACGATGCTGCATAAGATTCAAACGATGGCGTGCGTGCAACACAGCAGCCAAAGCCATGGCTCAACTCTGTCGTCGACACGATAGATACAGTAGACTCGTGACCCGCAACCACGACCCGGGACCATTGCAGGTCACCACCTCGACAACCAACCAAAACCTAATCGGCAACCTGTCGTCTGACCTCGCTAAGTTTGACTCGCCGTTCGGTATCGCTTCTCAAGGTCGTCGTCGACCACCGGCCAAGTTGCTCGGCGTGTCGAAGTCAGCAAAGGACCCTAGCTTATCGTTCGTTATCAATCCCCGTTCCCAAGCAACCCTAGGGTCTCTCTCTCTTGACGAAATCCACGTTCCGAAGGGTCGTTGCCAAGCTGGACCCTTTCTGGAAGCGCCGCCACACCTTGGCAACGGCCTTCGCTCGTCCCCTTCCCATCCTCGTTGTCAGACAGCTGCCGACACACCCTGCTCGTGTCCATCTTGAACCGAAGAAGGTTTCAAACCAGTCTCGTGCCCACATCGATTCAAAGTGGCTCGCAACGTCGAGTCGTGCACTGCCAACGAGTAAAACAACACGCATTCCTGCTTTCGGATGACGGCCTCTTACATTCGCCTGCCGAGCCGACCGTGTCGCTCGCGTAATTGCAAGCGCTCCGCTCGCCAGTGCAGCATGACGAAGAGTGTACTCTAAATCGTCTCGCTTCCACAGCAACGATACAACGCAAAACGTTTTTTTGTATCTCTCTTCGGCTGCATCCGACGGGTCGCGCACGGTGGTTTGCAGGATGCACGGGCATTTTCGACTCGAAAGCGAAGACGCTAGCGTCAGGTTCCCAATTGGTCGATGCTAGCTGTTCGGCTCAAGCACCAGCAGGCTCGCCGTCGTTCCGTCGACCTGGCAAAAGCCGGCGCTCTTGGCTCCCGCCTACAAACGTCGCCGTTCCGATTCTCGTTTCGTCCAAGCGACCCTTGTATTCTCGGTACGTAGACGCCGCGATTCCCGACCGTCAGGAAAGCGAGTGACCGAGCCAAGCCGCATGCCCTCTCGACCGTGTTACAGGTCATCCATCTCTGCCAGCCCGCAATCTCACCGACTAGTGACAGCGCGGACGACCTCTGGCGCGATCGACACCACTGAACGCATCACGTGTTCCTCAATCCCTGCATGCACGCTCATTTCAAATCTCTGTCAGCACAATTCAGCCAGCGGGCTTGGCAGCGTCTTCGGATGCGATCGACAGCTCTGCATCCAAGCCATCAACAACAATCCCGCTTCTTTTGATCTCCAACGTCGGGACCGTTTCAGAAAGCGCAGCAAATAGCAGTGACTGCAGCTCACCTGCTGTGGTCGATCGAGGCGGCCACCTTGGCTTGGCTGCATGTCTTGTGGAACAGTCAGCATCCCGAAGCTATTAATAACATCGGGACGGTACGAACCAATCATTTCATCGGTACCACACTTCTCAGATGCAGGAAAATCCCGGCGTTCTTTTTCTACAGTGCATGTGGCTTGTCGCTGTGTCACCGGCTCGTCGATGCGAAAGAATGCTTCTTGATATTCTTCCGATCCGGAGACTCTCCGAGATGGGTACGAGATTCCACCCGGAGTCGACCGTTGCTAGAGCTGTCACTCTAACTTGGTCATTATCTGCGGTGTACAAATACTGACTTTCCCAACTCGCCGGCAGCGTAACAGTTCATGTGGCTGCTCGACGTTCATGCGGATTCTGCACATGCAAAACGCATCTTGATCGAGCATCTCTTTCAAAGATCAAAGGCGTTTTTTCTTGGCACAGACATGGGGACGAAGTTGTCGCTGCAACTACAACCAGGTTCGAGGCGGTTCTCGTTTCGCGTTTAGCAGGGCCTTTCTAAAAGTGATCCGATTCTAGAGCAGAATCGGGCAGCGCGGTACCGAAAGCAATCGCGGCTCTACAAGGGGTACTCACTTCTGCAACCCGCAAACAACCACGCGACAATCCTCGCCTGACACGCACTCTTTTCCCCGGACCAAACCAAAGGACACTCGAACGCTCTGCAACCTTGATCCACCACCTGCAGTAACTAGGACTTTGCTGCTACGGACTTTTTTCTCGTGTGTTTGCTTTGCCAGGGACGCGACCTGAACGCCAGGGGTGAGAATTTTCCGAAACATGGCGCACTCCCATCCGAGCGACATCGGCATGAACACACGGTCAGACCTTCCACGCGGGCTCGGCATTTCGAGCAGACACAGTTCCCAGGATCAGAATGATTGCCGCGAAAGCTGTAGGGATTTTATTTGGTACAAACAAACAGTCACGCCTCGGTGAAAGGGTTTCTTCTGCTCGTGACGCCGTTGAACCAGGGGAAAGAGTTGCGATGCGAGTCTGGTGCTTTCACCCGATGGGCGTCGTCGAACGTCGTTTCTGCACACGCAACGCAACTGCGCAGGATGGGAGTGCGACGGCAATGTTCGATCGTTTCAACAGAATATCGGCTGCATTGGGATATCCGCAGCTCCGTCGTCTCGCCCTGTTCTTTCCCTCGTCCGTCCTCCTGCAGCGTCGCCTGGCATGAGTCGACAGCCTCCATCCTTCCCGATGATCAGCCTGTCCTTGCGACATCGAGCCCAATCACGATCCATCGTGTTCGGTCACCATTGTGTTGCTATGCGTATATTGCCAGTCCGGGTTGTTGATACAAGTACAAATGAGGTTGGATGTCAAAAGAATGCTGTGGGGGCGTCGTCGTCGCTTCAAGCAGCGGGTTAGTGTCGGTGCTTGTCGTCGAGACTTCATCGTCGCGCTTGAAAGCTTGTCTGTGGTCATCGTTTCAGGGTATAGCAGGACAGATTTACTTCTTCTTGCCCTTCATTGCTGCACGTCGACCCTCGCCTATTCATCGTTCAAAAAGTCAGATTCGTCAGTACAAAGTCTCTTGTGGATCTTCTCTTCTCCGCCCGCCAACTTACCTTTCTTAGGTGGACCTTTGCCGAGCATCTTCTTCCTCTCGACGTCCTTCTCCCTCTGAATCTCCCTGACGTCCTGCAACCTTCCCAAGCCGGGGGCGAGCTTTTCGATCGCTCGGAAGTTGACCGTGGGTGGGTAGTAGCTCAACATGGAAGGGCCCTGTAACCTTGCACGGAGGTACTTGGCGCCTGTCCTCGCGTTGGTTGGGTTGTACGAGGTGCCGAAGACTTTGGCTTGCAGTGCTTTGAGTGATGACACTGCTGATGAGGATGGTGCTACTTTCATCTTGTCGGGTGTTTGCTTCCGTAGAAGAAGGAGGCGGGAAAGGTGGTGATTAGGAGAAGAATAGGGTCGAGCATCAGGAAGAATCGATGCAGGGCGAAAAGTGACAGCTTGCCCGGCAAAAAGCTAAGTCACGTGTAGGGGGTGTCTCGCACGAGTGAATTGTGCAAGGCGGAAGTGTTGGCGGAAGCTCAACCGCGGCCTGCTTTCAAGGCACAGCTTTCAGATAAATGTCAAATTCCGACGCACCGTGCACGGTCTGGAACCTCTGGCTGAGTTTCCACGCCCCGCAGCCAGAAGCGACTGTGAACGTTTATCTTGCTCCGCACAGCCCTCGTCTCTTACTATCATCCACATCAAGGCCACGTCCTCAGTTCGACAGACTGAGTCGGTCAACACCACTACACCACACCAGAGGTGAATATACGTCCATTTGCTTGCACGGCAGGATTCGCACGAACCTTTCATCACAAAAGCCATGGCGTATCCAGGTCAAGGCGGACACCACTATCAGCAGTCGCACGGCGGCGGCGGAGGAGGAGGCGGCTTCCCAGCACCGCCGCAGGGGTATGGACAGCCAGGATACGGTTACGGGCCACCGCAGGGGCATCAACAAGGCTACCAATCGGGCGGAGGATATGCACCACCAATGCAGCCTCCGCAGGGCGGCGTGCAGGGTCAGATGGGATACGGCTACGCTCCACCTTCGGGCCCCGTCGGTCCTCCCGAGTACGCCTCCAACCACGTCAACTACAACCCGCAGGGCGGTATGATGGGCAACCAGCGCTACGAGTACTCATCGATGCAGGGCAAGCGCAAGGCGCTGCTGATCGGTATCAACTACTTTGGACAGAATGGAGAGCTTCGAGGATGCATCAACGACGTTCGAAACGTGCAGGGTTTCCTTCGACAGCGCGGATACAAGGACGACGACATGGTGGTGCTGACCGACGACCAGCGCGATGCACGCAGCATCCCGACGAGGCAGAACATGACGGCGGCGATGCACTGGTTGGTGCGAGGCGCCCAGCCGGGCGATGCGCTCTTCTTCCACTACAGCGGACACGGTGGTCAGGCCAAAGCGTCGCAGGGAGACGAGGCGGACGGATACAACGAGACCATCATCCCCGTCGACTACCAGCAGGTTGGGCAGATGGAGGACGACGAGCTGCACGCCATCATGGTGCGTCCGCTCCCCGTAGGCTGTCGTCTCACCGCCATCTTTGACTCGTGCCACTCGGGTACCGCGCTCGACCTGCCTTACGTCTACACCACGTCGGGCAACGTCAAGGAGCCCAACGTCATAGCGGGCGTGGGCAAGGGTCTCATGGGAGCAGCGATGAACTACGCGCGCGGCGACGTCATGGGCATGGCCAAGGGACTCTTCTCGACCTTCACCACGGCCAAGAACACGAACGGAGCCGAAGAGATCACCAAGCAGACGCGCTCGAGCGGTGCCGACGTGGTGATGCTGAGTGGATGCAAGGACTCGCAGACGAGTGCGGATGCCACCGAGGCGGGCAAGGCGACGGGCGCGTGCTCGTTCGCATTCCTCACCGTGATGAACCAGTACCCGCAGCTGACGTACAAGCAGATGCTCAATGCGGTGAGGGACGTGCTGGCGAGCAAGTACAGTCAGAAGCCGCAGCTGAGCTCGTCGCATCCGATCGATATGGATCTGCTGTTCGTTCTCTAGAGGTTTTCTGGAGTTGCTTTGCATTGAGTGTTTCGAGAATATACTGTTGTTATAATGATGCTGCGAGATTGTGGTTGTGGATCTCACGTTCTGAAGCACCGACCGACGGGTTCTCCGTGGCAGTGAGAGGCGTCGGAGGGGCCCGTGGAGGGTCTGAAGCTTGTGTTGCCCTGTCAACCTGAGCTATTCTGTTTGGAGTTTCAAGCTGCTACAACACGTCAACGTCAAACGGCGGGTGACAGGCAGTCGGATACGCCGCCGATGACGTCCAACTTCGGTGTCACGGGCCATCCGATCTGCGGTGTGCAGCCTCCACAAAATTGACGTTCTTTTTCACCTTTCTCGACACTCCCTTTTTTTTGGGGGGGGGATTGCTGTTTTTCAGCCTTCTTTTTTCTTTCGACTTTTCTCTTGCTTCGGCTTCCCCGCTTCTGGCGAACCGGGTTGAGACTTGTCAAGCTTGACTCTTTGGTTCGATCGTTCGTCTTTCCTATCCACCATCAACACCGTTGCGATCACACAGACAGCATGCTGGACGCCGTCTTCCAGCCTATCGCGGACGCCGCCGGCGCACCCGTCGACTACATCAAACTCTTCACCTGTCTCCTCGCCGCCTTCCCCCTCGCCTCCGTCTTCCCGCACCTCCCCTCTCCTGCGTCCAAACACCTGTACAGCCTCCTCGTCTCGTTCACCTTCCTCGTGCCTATCCTCAACCTCTACTCCGGCTTCCTGCAGCTCCTCGGCTCGGCACTGCTCACGTATGCCATCTGCACCTTCAAGCTCGGCGGGAAGAACATGGGTTGGCTGGTGTTTGCGCTGCAGATGGGACATCTGACGTACAACCATGCGGTGCGGAAGTTTGGTGGGATCCCGCTTTCGACGATCGAAATCACGGCGATGCAGATGGTGGCGGTGATGAACCTGACGACGTTTGCGTGGGACTGCTACGATGGACAGGTGAGGACGGAGGAGCAGTGCGACGAGTCGCAGAGGAAGAGCAGGATCACCAAGATGCCGGGGTTGCTCGAGTTCTTGGGATATGCGTTTTACTTTCCCGGTGTGCTCATCGGTCCATCCACCCGCTTCGTCGATTACCGAGCGTGGAGCACCGGAAAGCTCTTCGCCTCCCCGAAAGGCAAACAACCAGCCACCGCGCCCGTCCGTCTTCCCCGCGGTCGTCTCTCCGCCTCCCTCTTCCAGCTCTCTTCTGGTCTCGCCTTCATGGCGATCTACACCGTCTTCGCGCCCGCCTACTCGTACGAAAAACTCATCGGTCTCCACGGCGGACTGTCGCACCTCTCGCCGCTGCGCAAACTCCTCTGGATCCAGGTAGCAGGCTTCATGGCGCGCACAAAGTACTACGGCATCTGGTCGCTCACCGATTCCGCCTGCATAGTCTCCGGTCTCGGCTACAACGGGGGCGATCGATGGGATCGCTGTCGCAACATCGACATTCCCAAGATCGAGTTCGCCAACAACTGGAAGGAGCTGCTCGACGCGTGGAACATGAACACCAACGTGTGGCTGCGCAACAACGTCTACAAGCGCATCGCTCGGCCGGGCAAGAAGCCGGGTTTCAAGTCAACGATGACGACGTTCTTCACGAGCGCGTTTTGGCACGGACTGGAACCGGGCTACTACATGTCCTTCGTCCTGGCCGGGTTCATGCAGAGCGCAGCCAAGATGCTGAGACGTCATGTCAGACCACTATTCTTCTCCCAACCGAACGTACCCAACCCCACGTTCAGCAACGTTCTCACTTTTTCACCGGCGCAACTTGCGTATTGCACAGCTAGCGTGATCGTCTCCCAGATCACGCTCAACTACGCGGTGGCGCCGTTCATGCTGCTCGAATTCAAAGCATCGCTCGCCGGCTGGAAGGCCGTGTACTTCTACGGTCACGTGTTGACGTTCGTCGCCATCGTAGCGTTCCAGAACGGGTTGGGCAAGACTTTGGATAGGAAGAGGGGGAAGGTGGCGACCAAGAAACGCGATGAGGTGGCGTTCGCGAGCGGCTTCACAACGGATGCGGATAGCGATGCGGAGGGGGTGAGGAGGAGGGTGAATGGGACGAGGAAGGAGAAGCTGCATGAACAGGCCAAGGAGGTGAGTGCGTTGGCGCCGGAGCCCATTTCGTGAGAATACGGGCGAGTGGATGGATGCGCAAAGGAGGAAAAGGGCGAAAGTGCCATGGAAAAGAAGGTACACGAGATGGACTGTGTCGCGCTGATCGATCGAGACTCGAGAGCAAAGTGTCACAGCTGGTCAGAGCCGCAAGCGATTTCACACACACGTCCAGAACTGATGCTCTTGTACAGGACGTTGCATGCACACGAACAACCAAAAAAACTTGACACCGACGGTTCCAGATTACGGAGGCCGTGAGAAGGGAAAACCTTTTTGTTTTGGCTGCTTGCAACATTGTCCTCGGAAGAGTTTGCTGATTCCTGCTTGTCAAACAAAAGTCAAGAGCCCACAGTTTGGATCATCACCACAGCACAACCTTGCTTGCAATGGCAGCAAGAACTCCATACTATTGTATGGCGAGATCATAGCGATTGCGGCTGGCGAGCCCTGAGATGGGGTTGCCTGAGTTGTATACGTGGCAGGAATGCAAAGCGTACTTGGGGGAACTTTACGTGATCCGATGATTCTCAATGCATTGCACCCGCGGAGGGAGGCGAGAAACAAGATCGACCACAGATGGGGTTTGGTCGAGGCAAAGCATCGGCGTAGAGTCGATGAATCGACATCTTTTTCGAGCCATGAGGCCTGGAACGACAGCAAGCGTCACAAGATGACCGTTAGCAGAGCGATCGACACCCTCCATCCGCCACCCTCTCACACACACACGATAACCGTAGGCACTCATCGCTCAAAAATCACGTTCCAACTTGAAATCGTGTATTCACATGTTGACATTGGATCACCATCCCTTACTGCGTAGGTACAGGACTAGGTTCATCCATCGGATCATCCCAATTAATATTGTCCTTGGTGCCCTCCACCCTCTCCTTCATGGTCCCAAAGATCATATCCCACAACCTGGTCTGCTTGCCATAGTTACCGCTCTTCTTCCAACCGCGTCTATGATGCAGATCGTGATCCTCCAAACACAGCTCTGCGCCGATCCACCTGAGATACCACGTCGTCGGGTTCTGGAAGTAACCCCTCAACCCGGAGTGACCGCTAGCTTCGATGAAAAGGATGTAGCAGGTGCTGATCCACCAAGTGGCGAAATTGATGCGCCAGGTGAGCCAGGCGAGGATGGGAATGCCCACCATATCAAAAAACTCCTGCTCGTGGTCTGCGAAAGCGCCGAGGGCGGCGATGGGATGTTTGGTGGTATGATGTTTCTGGTGGAAACGCCAGAGGAAGGGGACTTCGTGCATGAGACGGTGGTACCAGTAGAACCAAAAGTCGACCGCTACGGCGAACATGAATGTGTTGATGGGGAGCATCGCGATGGTCTTCCAGTCCAACAAAGGTTCTTCGGGGTTGTAGAGATAGGGAACTGCAATGACGGATCGAGAAATCACCACCATGAACAACCCGATCGCCACACTGGTAGTGTCGACATCCGGAACTCCATCCCTCTCCTTCTCTCCGTCGAACGTGCCGAACTTCTCCGTCATGCGATTGTTCCAACTGAACACCGAGACGCCGTACACGACAAAGTACGCCAGATACGCCACCGTCGCCACGGAAACGGGAACGACGATGCCGGTGTAGTAGGTGAAAAAGTGATGCACGAGCAAGGGGGCGAATGCCCAGGGAATGATTCGGGCGTGCATCTTGTAGATCGGGTAGACGGGGACCGGCGCACTGTGCGGGTACACGGGCGGTTTCGGTCGCGGTTTGGTGGGATCGTCGGGGGAGGCGACGCCGAGGGTGATGAGGGAGCGTTCGAAGAAGGTCCATTGCGAGGGTGGGCGGGTGTGCCAGGTTGCGGTCATTCGACCTTTGTTAGGTTTGGGCTTGGCAGTGTCTGCCGCAACAGAAGCTGCGGGTGCAGCTGTGGCAGTAGCAGTGGTGGTGGTGGTGGTGGTTGTCGCCATGATGAACAATCTCTCCTCGTTTGGTTTCGAGAGAGATGCTTGGGGGTGGCGGTGGCGAGAGGGAACAAGGACGCAATCCGAGGGGAAAGCTGCGCCCTCTTATATGTCTGTTCAGAACACACCTCCTCGACGAAGCACACTCCGAACCGCCCAATGTGACTGTCGAAAAGCGCTCGCACCCTCTCTCGCTTACCGAGGTGTGGCGGAGTAAGTAGCGTTGCGGCTCCCCACCTTGCCTTTCACCCTTTTTTTTTGGCGCTCTGTTTGACAGCTCTCAGGGTGTATCGCGTGAAATTCCATCAAAAAAGGTCGCCGCTTCTTGATTTTTCGTGCCTGTGTCAGTTACTGCAGTGTGCTACTACTGCGTTGTTCCTTTTTTTATATTTTTACCCCGGATTTGTTTTTGGGTAGGTTCGGCAGGTGTTCGTCGCTTGCTTTTGTCCGCCTTTACACGCTTTCCTCTGAGTTGCGGTTTACGCATCCTCAACGCATGAACGTGTTCGGAGAGATTTTTCCGCTCGTGGCACTTTCGTCCAAATGCCACCTTAACTTCCTCCTCCTCGTGTGTCACAGCAGCCGTGATATTCGCGCCTGTCAGAATCAACATCAGACGTCGCATCCTCCTCGTCTTGTGAATGCTTTCCGAAGCTGTTTGTGTTTCCCACGCTAAAAGGTGGCGATCGTGTACCTCGTAAAGTCGCTTATTCAACATTCCTTCTCCTCTACTTGTCGTCTTGCGTGGATGGGAGGCCAGTCTTTCGCACGAGGTTAGCCAAGTGATAACTTTGCTTCTGTCGTCTCTCACATAGTGGACAATCTGATTCACATCCTGACACGCAAATCCGACAGCTGTCAACACAAGCGTGGCGCCTCGGCAACACGTACAAACCCACACTGTCACTCGCACAACCCTACTTGCCCATGAAAAGCAGATTCCGATTTTCTCATCATCGAATCCTCAAACCCCTCCTCAACCTCTCTGCGATGTAGAAGCTCTGCGCGTTCGCCAGTTCATCCTCCTCCTCCCGTTTGACCTCTTCCAACCCCGGTGTCGCCCTTCCAGACCCGACCGAATTCGCTGACGCAGGAGGAGGAGGGGGAGGTCTCCTCCTACCCCCCGCTTTCCCCACACTTCCCCCCACCACCACCACCGCCGTCGCTGGATCTTCAGTTGCGGGGCTGCTCGATCCCGAATCGGTCGACGAAGTGGACAGCTGCACCGCCGGTTTTCTCTGAGCTGGTGGTTGTGGTGGTTTCCTTCTCTTTGGCGGTTCGCCCGAAGAGCCCTCCTGAGGTCCACCGACGATGGTCGAATCCGACGTCTCGGCAACATGCTGCATCGTCGAATCGTTGCTCAAGGGCGACCCGACCATCCCATCCACCTTCTCATGATGCTTGCCCGATCCGCGAGCAGGTTCCTCCAGCATGTGCGCGTGCCACGAGCTGGATGTCGAACACGTATCGTCCGCATCCCCATCCAGCGCCGGTGACAACTCCGAAACCCTGAGACTCGGCCTGCCTCCGAGGGTGAGCGAAGGCGAGTCGACGCGCGGAGGTGTACACGGTGCCGACTGGGCAGACACGGTGCGTCTGCTGCTAGTGTGTTGAGAAGCATTGATGTGGGGTTTCGCCGTTGCACGACTCAACGAAGCTGCCGAGGTGGGGCGGAGCAGCGTGTTTGCGATGGATTCCGATTGCGGGTGCGAGAGGGACGCCACCCGCTTATCCCTCGTTCGCGTCGTCGACGGCACGCTGAGAGACCCACTCTTCGTCTCTGCAGAATCGATCGGTGAATCCGTTTCTCCAGCGACCGCATCCTCCGTCGTCACAGCCAACGAATTCGCCGTAGCCTGCACACTCCCGCTCCCCTCCTTGATCTTCATCGCCAGCATCGGCAACCCCTCACCCGTCACCCCCGCCTCCATTACCCTCACGCTCGCCTCCCCCCCACCCACCGGTTCCACCTTGGCCACCGTCTCCGTCCCATCCAGCCTATCCAGCTCTACACACCACTCTGCCCTCAAACACCGCTCCACCAACCTGCGTGTCGTCGCTGAGATGTCGTTCAGATGTCCGTGCGACACCAAGCCTTTGAGCAGTCGTCTGATCTGATTCCTCTTGTACGGATATGTGCACAGCTGGGTGTTGGTGAGGAGCGGATGCAGGACTCGAAGGTAGGTGTGTCGCAGGGATTCGCTTTCGTCCGGAAGATCGTGCAGTTCTCGAATAAAGATGTCCACCAACACGCGCAGATCGTTCGTGTAGAAATAGCACGCCGTCTCCTTCGTTGTAAACAACAGGTACAACAGCTTCAGCACGAGCAGCTGCATGCACACGTCTTCGGCATCCGAACTGCTCGCCCTGTTCAGCATGAAGATCAAGTTCTCGCCGAACGTCTTGCTCGCATTCAACCTCTGCTGCAGTACGCTCAGAACCAGATTCACCGGTGCAGTTGCGTGGGAGGCATCGATCTGAGATGACGCCGAGGAGGTGAGGGTGGACACCATGTACTGTTCGTTCATGGCGACGAGGAGTTTGATGAGACGATAGTTGAAGTCTTCGTCGTGGTGATGTCTCGTCTCTTCGACGAGATCGAAGAGGTGGTGGATGAATCGTTCGTCGAAAGCCTTGAGATGCGCAGGTTCAAGCTTCTGGACCCGACACACTTCGTACAGCATACGCACCGCCTTTTGACGAAGGCTGATCTGTACGGCGATGTCCTTGGATGCAGAAGACGCTCCGCTGGTCGATTTCGAGATGGGAGTGGAGAGGGGAGGATCTTGATCCCAGTGTGCGCCGTTCCATCCGACGACGATGTCGGATTGATGATGGTTGTTGTCCGAGATGCCGATCTTTGCTTCTGCTTGCGCTGCATAGCTTCCCGCCCAGATCTGATGCACGAGGCGATGCAAGAACGCACGAACACCAACGAACGATACCGTAGACGCCGAAGCCTGTATCGACTTGTACGTCGATGGGAAAGCGTCTCCGTACTGCAGTACGATCTCGTACGTCATGAGCAGTACGGGAATGCTGGTGGAAGTCTGCATGATGCGGATCGCCTCCTCGGCCGCCAGCTGGTGCATCGCAACATTGCTCGCATCTCCCTCTGCCGCTTCTGACGGGTCGACATCGTCGCGGAACGCCGTCGAGCCGAACAGCCGGTTGATGCAGTAGTCCTGGTTGTACTCGGAGGTGAGATTGTCGTTGAACGATGCGGCGCACAGATGCAGGAACTTGGCGAGGACGCTAGCTACGTAGATCCTTTTGGCATGCAACAGATGTTCAGCTTGATCGACGGTGGTGTAAGACGTAGATGCGTGGGAGCAGGAGGAGTCGAAGGGGGTGTCTAGGATGTCGTCGAGCTCGAGCCAGAACTGTTGTGGATTGTCGAGCGCGGCATAGCCGGCAAAGGGATCCATTCTTACTTGCGCACAGTAGTGAGCGACATCCGAGTACGCAATGCAAGGAGAGCAAGTGTCGATGTCTCGGGTGTGTCGCGATGGTGTTGGTCGACCGGCGATGGTGCCGAGAGCGAGCGTGTGTGTGATATCAACAAGAGAGTCAGATAATCGGATCCCCCGCACTTGTCGCGGGACTGCCTTGATTCGGGCTCATCCGTGATAGTTTTAGCGGCGATACTCACGCAATCCTGAAAATTGGATTTCCACAAAGGCACACACGATCTCACAAATTCCAAGTCAGAGAAAGAGAAGATCCAATGACGCCTTCCCCAGGCTCATGCACGGCTGAGAAAGCAAAGAAAGAGCCGACTCTCGATCTTTGACGCACGGCACACACGCACAGACCGCGTTGGTGCCGCATGGCTTGTGGACCCTGGCTGCCATGTCATGTCAAGATGCACCTGATGATCAGCAACGCTTTCTTCCAAGAGAGTCGGTCACCTGTCAAACCAGCACTACGCCCTGGATTCGACGTCGTTGCTTTGCTAAGGGGGGCTGCAATCGTGTGGTTGTGGATGTTTCTGTGTCCGTGTTCTCGTCTGTGCACGTCGACTTTGCTTCTTTTCTCCCTTCTTCCTCCTACTCCCCATCATCATCATTGAAGAACGTCAGAAGTACCATTCTTGAAGCTGCAGCACAACTCACCACCATCTGAACTTTTTCTCAAGATGAGCGACATCGACGTCCCCGTAGAGTCTCCGCTCACCTCGGCATCCAAGCTGCTGTCGAGCGTCGTCTCGCAACTCTCGACCTCTTCGGCACCGTCCTCCGAGCAACTGCGTCAACTCCAACTCGTCTCGTCGCTGCTGTCTGGCCTGGATCCGTACCTCGACAGCGTCTCCTCCCCCGCACCAGCCGTGCAGCGCCCATTGCTGAAAGCCACGGCGGAACACGACTGGGTCTCTGCCTGGTCACGCAAGCAGACGCTCTTCCAGCTCTCCGCTGCCTGGTCTGCCGGTGCGTACGAGGGCAACTTTGTCGGTCTACTCACCAAGCTCACGCGTGCCAAAAAGGCGCTCGAGATCGGAATGTTCACCGGAACTACGACGGTGTGCATCGCACAGCACCTCCCCGAGGGTGGAAAGGTCACGGCGCTCGAAATCGATCCTTACCTGGACACCTTCACCCGTCCGCTCTTCTCCCAAACCGGCCTCTCCGACAAGATCGACGTCAAAGTCGGAAACGCCGTACACCACCTCCAAGCTATGTCCCAGAACATTCTCTCGGATCAAGAAGCGTACGATATCATCTTCATCGACGCCGACAAACCAGGATATACGACCTACTTCAAGACGATCCTGGAAAAGGGTCTGCTGAAGAAGGACGGACTTCTGGTGGTGGACAACACGCTGTACAAAGGTACACCGTGGACCGAGGGGTTGGTGGAGGAGGAGATGCTGAGCATCGGGAAGGAGAACGCGGATGCGATCAAGGAGTTCAACAAGGTGGTGAGGGAGGATAAGAGGGTCGAGGTGGTGGTGCTGCCGGTGAGGGACGGGGTTAGTTTGATCATGCGCAAGGAATAGGAGAGCACGTTGGACGGTGATGGCACGCAATGCAATGCCGCAGGAGTGGGGTGAAATGGTAGAAATACAAAAAGAAGTTGCTGCGAGGTGGTTGGTTCTGCTGTTACAGTGAGGTGTGGTCTATGTGAAGCTGTCAAAGTGTCTGCGGACGTTGTCGATGCACATCTTGATATCAGGGCCAGACATTGCATCTATCCTACTTTCCAAACTATCATCACCCGGACTCTTGATCAACCTGTAATTCGCCTCACCCTGAACACCATCTGCACTCCTCAAACCCTCGCTGTTCATCAGATCATCAAAGTCCTGCACCCTGATCTCCTCCGTCTCCCTCCGCGTCACAAACCGCACCGCGCTACACCCCTCGATCGTAACCACACTGCCCCTCTTGGTCTCCAACTGCACCACCGTATCCTTCGAAACATGCATTCGGAACTGATGACACGATGCGATGCCCAACACGCTTTGCTGGAGATCGTGCACCATGACGCTGCCTTCGACGTGGGGTAGGAGGACAGCGGAGGAGTGGACGTTGCGGATCTGAACGGCGAGGATGGTGTGCGTGGTTGCGAGGGGGCGCAGGTCGACGATCGAGTGGGAGATGTTGGTCAGATCGAGCGAGATTGGTGTCGATGGAGCCGGTTGTGATGTTGTGGGCTGGGGGATGGGATGCGTGTATCTGGTATCTTGGAGTGTCGAGATGGTGAGATGACTTGATTGTCGAGAGGCTTGCGGCTCATCCGATGAGCTTGCGGTTGCAGCCGTCACCTCCTCCTTGGAAGCAGCTGTTGCACTCGGCGGTGGTATCGGAGCAGATGCGACCGGCTGCTTGCGTTTGAATGCGAACCCACCTCTCTTCTTCCCCTCCCCTTTCCCAACCTGCTTCGCTTCCTCCAGCGCCCTTCTCCTCTGCTCCAGTGCTGCAGACACCTCTTCCAGCCTCCGTTTGTGCACTCCTTGATCGTGACTCGGCAACACACCGCTGTCCACCGCCTGGGTAAGTTCAGCGCTCAGAGAGGCATACTTTGCCAATGCCTGTTGCAGCGAATCTGAGCCGGTTGTGGGAGCTGCAAGTTGCGAGAGGAGCGAATCGGTTGCCGCTCGAAAGTGTGTGTAGAACGCTTGCGCCGACGAAGCGTTGGCAGAGGATGCATTGCCCACAGACGACGTCGATGCCATTTGCGACGAGTGTGTCTGCCTTGGATGTGGTCAGCAAAGGGTTGGCAACGTTGCAGTGAACCGACGTTCGAGACCAACACTTTGTAGCAATACCAAGCTCTGTGACTGGGGGAGAAGCGGATCGGGTGGCCATCGGGAGCGGGGCAGCTGTGACAAAATGGTGCGTTGCGCTTTCATTTTCAAATCAAGCCGTTCGCTTGAGCTGAAGCGAGTCACTTTTCTTCTTCCAATTCCAAATCCCGTCTTGCTCGACCGACGACCACCACCATCATCATCCTCACCCGTGCACAGCCGAGTCGCAAACATGTCTACATTCGGCTCGCACTTCCGCGTCACCACCTACGGCGAGTCCCACTGCGCCTCCGTCGGCTGCATCGTCGACGGCGTGCCCCCCGGCATGGCCCTCGAGCCGCAGGACATCCAAACGCAGCTCTCACGTCGTCGTCCCGGACAGTCCAACCTCACCACTCCACGAGATGAAAAGGATCGAGTCGAGATCCAATCCGGCGTCGAACGCGGTGTCACTCTCGGAACCCCCATCGCCATGCTCGTCCGCAACCAAGATCAGCGTCCGCACGACTACACCGACGACACGCTCGACGCCTACCCACGCCCATCGCACGCCGATTTCACCTACCTCGAAAAGTACAACGTGAAAGCCAGCTCGGGAGGTGGAAGGAGCTCGGCGCGTGAGACCATCGGTCGTGTCGCCGCCGGTGCGCTGGCGGAAAAGTACCTCAAGGAAGCGCACGGCGTCGAGATCGTCGCCTTCGTCTCCAGCGTCGGCAAGGTGCATATCCCTCGCTACCCCGGCGAGCAGCTCGCACAGGACGTCAAGAACGGCGCACCCATCGCCACCGAAACGAAGGACGGTGTACCCGTAGTCGAAGGCAAATCTTTCTACGGCGAGTCCTCAACCGACGGTCCACCCCAGACCAAGGTCGACAACATCATCGACACCTCCAACCTCACCGAAGAGGAAGCCGAAGAACCCCTGTCCAAAGAGTTCCGCCAACTTTTGTCGACCATCACCCGCTCTCAGGTCGATCAGAACGCCATCCGGTGCCCGCACGAGTTGGCCGCCGAACGCATGCGTCAGCGCATCCTGCTCGCCAAGGCGAACAACGACTCCATCGGTGGTACCGTCACGTGCATCATCCGCAACGTCCCCTCCGGGTTGGGCGAACCGTGCTTCGACAAGCTGGAAGCGAAGCTCGCCCATGCCATGCTGTCGATCCCTGCGACCAAAGGCTTCGAGATCGGCTCCGGTTTTCGCGGCACCGAAGTCGCCGGCTCCCGCCACAACGACAAATTCGTCCTGAAACCAGACGGACGTCTCGGCACCATCACGAACTGGTCCGGCGGTATCCAGGGCGGCATCACCAACGGCGAAGACATCTACTTCCGCGTAGGCTTCAAATCCCCCGCTACCATCAGTCAGGACCAAGCCACCGCGAGCTACGACGGCAAGGATGGGACGTTGAATACCAGGGGAAGGCACGATCCGTGCGTGGTGCCGAGAGCGGTGCCGATCGTCGAGGCGATGGCAGCGTTGGTGGTGATGGACGCTGTGCTGGTGCAGAACGGCAGGACGGCGACGGCGCAGAGGTTGAGTAGGGAGCCGGTGGAGGCGCTGCCGAACAGCATGAAGATGCCAAAGAGGAGAAAGGTCGACGAGTGATACTAGCGCAGCAAAAAGCATCGAAGAAGAAACGTTTTGGGCAAGAGGTGCTATGTGTGTGTGTGTGTGGGTGCAAGCTTTGAATGTGACGGAGTCGATGTGTGTACCCTTGAAGTTGTGATTGTGAATTGGAACCAGCTCATGGCGGAAGGGCCGATCTTGTTCGCAAACAGGCACACGGGGAGCGATTCGTTCGACGGCTTTGTTTCATCGACTGCCGGGGTGCCGCTTGCTCTGCGTCGACGACGAGCCACATTCTTCGTCAGCTGGTGCGGATCCTATTCCAGTGTCACGAAACACACCACACGACGTTGTCAGCTTGCCCTTTAGGACGCAGTGAGAAGGGAGGCACCTCACGAGGGTCAGAGCGTCTCGTTGACAAACCGCACACAAACAGGCACACATGATGATTCTTTCTAGATCTGTTCGACTATCTGCGTGATCGCACTCATAGATCTGCCTGTTGCAATCTCGCTCTTCCTCCATCCGTATAACCGGCGTATCATTCCTCCATCTACTTCTTGCGCTCGGCCTCGATCGCAGCCAACGGATCCCACGCCCTGTACAGCTGACACGTCTTCCTCTCCCTCCTGACCAACTTGGGCTCTCCCTCTCCACCCAACACGTCCTTCCTCCATTTCGTCCCACACGCCACCCTATACTGCTCCTCTTCCTCAGGGGCTTCATCCCATTCGTGCAATCCAAGACACTTGGGTACCACCTCCTCACCACTCTTCCCCGTACCATTCACCCCTGCATCGATCAACGTGAACCTCCTGCTCCTTCTCCATCCTTTCACCTTGGCTAGCATGGGAATGTGCTCTTCCGCAAACCATTTGTTGTATTCTTCCTGTGACGCAGAGTCGATCATATCGATGCTGTTTGTAACGATGTATGTCGGGGTGGCTTGTTCGGTTTGAATTGCCAAACCCAACTTTGTTCGGTCGACGGTGATGGTTTCGTCCGAGTCAGAGTCGTACTCCAACCTGTAGATCCTCCTATCCACAATCGCCAGTCTTGTAAACAACTCCGCCTCCCTCTCACTCCTTTCACTCCTTAACGAAGTATAGCTGGAATCCGCAAATACCGAGTTATCCGAAATCGTATAAAAAGCACCCCACGTCGAATCCGGCGCATTGTTCACCCCGGTCGGGGTGAGAGCCGTCGAGGTAACAGCGTACCGCGTAGCAGACCGGAACGTCGTAAACCGCTGGATTCGTAGCGGAACATGTTCCTCATCGTACCACGTGTGAAACTCTGGAAGCGTGACAGCGGCGCCCGGTTCCATAAACACCAGCAGCAACCCCGAGTCGCTCGACTTGAACAGCGGATGTTCTGTCATCGCTGAAGAAATCGCGAATCGAAAAGTGATGCGAGGAAGAGAGAGAGGAAAGGGTGGTGGTGTGTGTCATTTTATGAATAGAGGAGAACCCCCCACACGTTTGGTTGCGAAAAGGAAGGTCCGTCTTTTCCGCTATGACCCGTGCATCCAAGGGAACATCTTTCTACCGCGGGCAGCTTCAGCGCTCGGATCTTCCCGCATCCCTCCTACCGCTGCCTTAACATCCTCACACATACAACTCCCCTCCATCCTCCCTGTCATCCTGATACCCACAGCACAGACCTCATACGATCACTCACACATCTCCTCTGACTGTACATACTCAATGGAAAAACATGGTTTTTGTCTCTCTTTACAAAACTAAGCCTCCTCCTCCTCTTCACGCAGAAACGCCATTCACCTTCCCCTGCTTACCCCGCCCCTCCTTCTCCCTCGCCAGACTCTGCTTCCACCCTTCCTCGAACGCCGCCTCGTCGCTCTCCGGGTTAGCGATGCTCGCGGCGATCTCGTTCTGCTTGTGCCTGTTGGTCGACTGCAGCTCCTCCCTCCACCTGCCCACAATTGCCCCCACCCGGCTGGGCGAGTACGTCCTCGCAAACAGCGCCGCCTCCGACGTCCTCCCCGCCTTCTCCAACACCTCTATGCACGAATCCACATCGCTCAACGACAGGTACGCGGCAAAGGCGACGTTCGTCGAACCTTTCTCCACCGCCAACTGCGCCAATCGCGCCAGCAGCGCGCGGTCGTTCGTCGAAGTAGCCACCAACAGCATCGACGACAGATCCTGCGCCTTCTCGAAACACTCCTTGGCCAGCGTCACGTTCCACCTCGCCAACGCCTTGTCTCCGATGGTGCGCCATCGCGACTCCGACCCAACCTGCGGTCCGCTGCGTGCGATCTCGAGCGCAGTCTCGAAGTTGTCCAGCGAGATCGCCAGGTCAAACCGGTGTTCTGGGTCCGTAGACACCTCCAGCGCCAAATCTTTGAGATCCTGCGTCTCCAAAAATCTAGCGACGCGGTTCCTCTGATCCGACGGCACTTGTTCCAACAGCTCCGCCGCTGCGTCCAGATCCCCCCTCAGAATCGCCGTCTGGTACTCGACCAGCGCGAGCGACAGCGAGTAGCTAAAAATCGACATGTCCTTGTTGACCACGTAGACGCGACCGTGTTGCGGGATGTAGCCGAGCAAGAAGATCTCGTTGTCCGAGTGTGTGATGGTGTGTGTCTGCTCGCCGACCAGGTACTGCAGTCGGTTGGTCGAGTTGGTGTACAGGAAGCACTCGCCCGTCCACTTGGCTGTTCGGACGCCCTCGGTCACCTCGGTCACCACCTCGAACGCGCTCTCGACACCCTCATCCTCCACCTCTGCACCCGAATCGAGGTGCGCAGCATACGCATCGCGATCGAATCGCAAGATGTAAAACGACTCGTCGCACACAATCGCCACCAACTCGCCCGTAGTAGACCAGTGGATAGCCTTGGCCTCGACATCCACCCTACGCACCAACGCACCCGTCTCCCAGTCGTAGAAGCACACAAATCCGCCACCCAGCACTGCCAACAACGCACCTCCAGCCACCGCTTCGACGGTATACGCCAAAGTGAGCAGACCAGGACGCTCCTTGAAGTTGCGGAAGACCTTGACCTTGGAGCCGCCCTCGTGGACGGCGTACGTGTTGCTGTCGCCCGCCCAGGCAAAGCCAAGACCCGAACCGAAAGCCTTGTTCCTCCACGCCAAAGCGGTGTAGATGATGTACTCGCCATCACCGCAGACGGTAACGAATCGACCGTTGGGGCTGTGCTGCAAAAGCTGTGGGTAGACCTCGGTGGTTCCCATCTCGCGCACGGTGACGGGAAGCCTCTGACCATCCGGGACCACTTCTTCCGCGGTGGTTCCTACGTTTGCGCTGAGAACTTCCGAGTTGCGAGCCCAGACCACCTTGCCTGCGGCATCCATGCTGACGCTGGGCTCCTCCTTTCCGAGCTTGATGACCACAGCACCCTCGTCGTAGCCGATGGCGACGTCGTTGCCCGACTTTTTGTAGGCAACGCACCAGACACGTTCGAGGCCGTAGTCGAGGGTGGATTCGAGACGGTAGGTGTTGGAGTGCCACAGCTTGACGGTGCCGTCCTCGGAACCGGAAATGATGAGCGGCAACGAGGGGTGGAAGACGGCGAACGAGACGTTGGAGGTATGGCCGGTGAGCGTTTGGACGCACGATTTGGATAGGTAATCCCAAATCTTGACGGTGCGGTCGTCGCCGACGGTGAGCATGTAGGGCTTGTCGCCGCCGTGGAAGTACTCGACGTAGTTGACACCCTTGTCGTGAGCGTCGAGGGTGTAGTTGGCGACGCTGGAACCGAGGGTCCACACCTTGACGGTGCGATCCAAGGAGGAGGAGGCAAAGGTGTTGGAGTCCTTGGGATTGAAGCAGAGATTCATGATGTAGTGGGTGTGGCCTTCAAAGGTCTGCACGAGACGCCAGTTCTTGTCCCAGTCCCACATCTTGATGGTCATGTCGTCGGAGCCGGTGATGACGTACGAGCCGGTGGGATGCACGGCGAGACAGCGAATGTAGTCCGGATGCGCCTCGAAGCTGATGACCTTTTCGTGTGTGTTGTAGTTGAAGGCGCGAAGCTGGAAGTCATCGGAGCCGGCGACGAACCAGTTCTTGCGGGCAATGAACTTGACACATCGTACGGGCACATTTGTGACCTCAAAGGTCTTGACAATGACGCCGGTCTCGTAATTCCAGATGTTGACCGAGCCCGAGTAGAGACCGGCGAGGAGCCATGGCTCGGTAGGGTGAAAGTCGAGCGACTTGACGCGCTCAGACTTGGCAAACAGCTTGCGCTGGATGTCGAGGAGCATCGGCATGACGGGCAGCTACGAGACGAGGCGAAGCTCCTACTTCTACTCAAAAGAGTCGCAGTGGTAGAAAGTCCGTCGAATGATCAGCAGAGGTGGGAGCTGGTCTACTGCTCTCGTCGACGCACAACGAGCGGCTCGTGGTCGAGTTCGTCCCCGATGCTGAGTTTGCGATAAGGAGAGCGGACGCAGCCGATGGTCGCAGGATGCGCAGCAAGTGATAGGAAGAAGAGCAAAGAGAGCAAAAGGGGTGTGTGACGAGAGGAAAGTGATGCGTTGGAAGAAAGGCTCACTGTGAAGTGTCAGTGTCAGCGTGTGCTTCGGCCAGCCCGAAACACAAGGGGCTCGAGCCATTCATTCCGAATTCAACTGTCAGTACGCGGCGGCGGCGGCGCCTGGGCTGGTGCTGGCGCCTCTCGTGCGTTTCCTCATCAGAAGAGTTACACGTCTCGCAAGCAAATTTAATCCAACCCGGGTGAGGCCTAATTACAAAATTTGAAAGGAGTTGTAATGGTACATTCTCTAAGATCCGTAAAGCATGTTTGTCTAGGAAGGGCTAACAGGTTCTCCAAGCTTTGTTCCTGACGCGCGTCTCAATCCAGCCGAACACTGAGACAAAAAAGAAGGAAGCCATCGTTCGGCGGCGACGGCCGATGATGAGAGATCGGTGCTTGCTCCTTATGCTCGCTGACTCGCTGGCGATGTTGGCTCGCTCGTCGAGATCGCAATTCGCATCGCTGCGATCGGCTGATGCTTAGCTGTCTGTCACGCTCAGTCGAGGGGAGAACGCGTCGCTCGCCTCGCAACACAACTCGGACTCGGCAGCTCGAGCTTGAGCTTGGACAGCATGATTCAGTTACAGAAGTACAGTAACCCCTTCTTCATTGTTTGTTTCTTTGTTTGCTTAGTCGATCGTGTGTCTGTGAATGGCAAGACCCTGAGGTCGCCTGCACATCGCTTAGTCGTACAGCCGTCAAGGTACAACTGTACATGCCCGCTTCCTCCGCTCGATCAATCGAATATTGCAACAAGAAGCCTGATCACGTTGGCGTTATCTTGCGCAGTGCAAAGTGAGGACATTGCGGTAGAAGAGAAGACGACCCCGTCGTTGCTACACTGGAAGAGGAAGCGGCTCGGGGACCGGTGTAAGGTAGCGGAGGATTGAGGATCAGCATTACGACATCATCTTCTGAGACATACTTGTATTTTGGCTGCCCGAAGACGGATGCTTCTGCCAGAGGCAAGTAAATCAGTCAAAGCAACGAAACCTCAGCCGAAAACGGTTTCAGAGATGATTTGTGTGAAGAGAGAGAAAATCGAGTCAAATTGGCACAAGAACGAGAAGAGCAGAGCCCTTCACGCATCGCATTCGGATTCGCCTACAATTATTGGAAGTCTATTCCTATTTGAAGCACGCAGAGCGCGAGAGGAAATCAACACTTATGCGCAGTTTCGAGCCACGAGAAACAAGGAAAGAAAAAGAAGATAAACGATTGTTTTTCTTTTCCTTTTCCGTGCCTGCAGACCAACACTTCGCGCAGCAGACAGAAAGGGTTTGTGTGTGTGTGTGTGTGTGTGTGAGAGGGAGCGAGCGACGTCCAAATCCATCCATCCGTGTTGGGAGCATCGCTCATTCCGTAACAGCTCCTCTGTCTGCTGCTGCCTCGTTACTGTCACACTTTGTCGACTCTCGGACTCAACCGCCGCCGCCGCCGCCGTCGTCGTCGCCTTCGCCCATTCCAGTGTGGCTGTCTCTGCCTGCTTCTCTCTCTCTCTCGCTCTCTTTTACCCCTCGCCCTCTGTCACTTTCGGTCCTCGGATTCTTCGCTCCTTCGCATTCTCTCTCTCTCCCTGTCGTCCCTCTCCCATATCATCGCGCTCTTTCCGACATTGATCTGCCTCTCCGGAACACAGGCTACACCACTTTGTCGTTTGCCTGCGCTTCTTCGGCTCTCTCCACGGTCGCAAACCATCAGCGAACAAGTCGACGGCCCCGCCGACCTCAGCGTATTCGCAGCACCCTTCCTGTCGTCGCCGTCGTCTCTGCAGCACGATCGGTGCGTGACTAGATACTCGAACTGCGAGCGATCACGAGCCGTTCGGATCGGTCCGATCCACAGTCAGCATCATGACTCGCCACGACACTGCTCAGCCATCGTCCTCGTCGATACCGCCCAAATCCCACACCGATCGCGCCGTCACTGCGACCACCGCCAACACAAATGCATCCCAGTCGCAGCCAACGCCTTCGACGCCCCCCACCGCCTCTGCCGACCTTCCGACGCCGCCGACCTCTCACACCGAATTCCGTCCTCCCCCAAATCCGATCGCATCCTCCTCCAGGATCAACACGGATGATCAGCACTCAGACGCCAGTCCCACAACCACCGTATCGGACAACATGGGGCCTCGCAGAGCCGCCGCTCGTCTAAGTGGCGGCAGCACTTCCTTTGATCGCAATGCCGCCGACGACTCGTTCTCTTCGTCGCACCGCAGAGCCAGCAGACGCTCCAGCATCGACCGCAACGACGAACGCACCATGGCAGCAGAACGCCCCATCGATCGCACCTCGTACCGCTCCCGCGCGGCACATTCCCCCTCGCGATCCCCTGCGCGCTCTCCTACACCATCCCCCATCCTTGGTCCAGCCTATGCACTCGACGACCACATCGACGACCACGAAGTCCTCAAACTCGGTCACCTCTCCTTCCCCATGCTCGGCGTTGGCGTCGGCCCCACAAAGCAAGAGATCGAGATGCTCGTCTACGGCTCCTTCTCCACCAGCACCGATTCCGCAGATCTACCCTCGCCCGCCGACGAGTCAGGCAGCCTCGAGTCCATCTTGGGCTCCTTGGCAAACATGGGCTTGGACCATCCCACCGACACCTCTGCCAGCGAAAGAGAGCGCGAGCTCGCCGGCATGGTCAAAATGCTCGCCTCTCGATGCACCACCCTCACAGAATCGCGCGACCGAGCACAGTCTCAATTGAGGTCCACTCGCCTCACCGCTCTGTCCGTCATCTCTTCCATGAAGCAGGCACACGCCCACGCCCTTGCTGCGCATCGCAACGTCACCGATCGACTCGAGGCAGAGCTCGACGGATGGAAGGCTCAAGCAAAGATGCTCAGCGCGCTGCTCAATCGCGCACAGGCTAAAGGCTTCGACGAGAGACGCTCCAACTCCACCTCGGCTCCCGTCGTTACCTTTGCTGACAGGGCCAAGGCTGCAGCTGCTTCGGGCCCTTCGCCCACTAACAACCGCATCTCCTCGTTCAAGGCCGACCCCGCCGGCACCAATGGCGACACCAACCAACGACTTCTTAGTAGTCCAAGCTTCCTTTCTTCCGCCCAGGACAACAAAGCACTTGCATCGCCTGGTACTACAGGCCTTGGCATCTCTAGCTCTGGGCTGGTCGAGCTCGATGCCGACCTCTCGCCAACTGCCTCGCTGATCCGTGAGCGCAACAAGCTCATCACGGATAAGAAGCATCTCAAGGCTCGCGTCAGGGATGCAGAGGCCCAGGTCTTCAAGTTAGAGAGCGAGCTCAAAGCTCTCCGTCCTTACCTCGTATCTGGCGGCATCAAGGCAACTGACCTTCCTGCACCGGTTGCCGACGCCGATGCTCTCGGCAGCCACACCCCAGGCAACCTTAGCCAGCCCGGCACTGCGCCCACCACCCCAAGCCGATCCGGCAGCCGCAGAGACAAGAGCCGAAAGAAGCGCAATGTCACCATGGGCGACGCAGAGACAGAGCACCTCATGCTAGCCGCCCGCCGACTGCGTGAGCTGCGCAAGGAGCAGCAAGCAGCTTCCGACCTCACCGCTTCTGGCTCCTCGGCCGACTCGAGCTCTTTCCCACCCACGCAAGAGAGTGCCAAGCAACCGTCAAATGTCGTGTCGGGCAATCAGGCCCTCGCGCCTGCTGCCGAGCTCCAAGCCAATGCCGTCTCGCATTCTTCGCCTGTCAAGCGGCAGGCTAGCGAGGAGCCGATATCTGCAGACAGAGATGGACCACGTGCATCCGGTCCACGTACGCCGCCTTCTGGATCAGCGGAACGGCCACCCAAGACGCCCAAGTCCATGGCCAGCATTTCCAACACCCCGCGCACCGGTGTTCGAGCTCGAGAGCTCGACGAGCTTGCTCGCGGCGATGATCGTCGCGACAGCTGGTCGGATCGTCACCGCAGGGTTGACTCTGCATCCTCCTTCACGGGCATCGACGAGCTCCTTCAAGCTGCAGAGACGCTCAATCCGGGCGCTGCGGCACCTTCGCCCAACATGCGCTCAGGCAGACCTGCTCCGCATTTCCCTCTTCCAGGCGGGGATCCGACTTACTACGCGAGAGAGCCTCCTCATCGTGGCGCAATGGGCTACCCTCCGCCGCTCTCGGTCGCCACGCAACGCGGTCCAGAGTACGATCCGTACGGCGGCTACGGTGCTGCACCCTATCCGATCCAGTCGAGTCCGCTTCGAATGGCCCACGAAAGCCCCAAGCGCCGACGAGTTTCGTCCGCTGCCTTTGACTTTGAGCCCTACGGCTCCCCGTTCCTCGGCGAGCGCCAGCCTCGTGTTCGTACACAGACCGAGGGAGCCGATCCGTTCCTTCAAGGCCGACCGTACCACGATTATGCTCCGAGCGGACCACCCAGCGCCGGTGGAAGCCAGACCTTGAGTGCACTCGACCTTCTGGCGGACCAGGCCACGGCCAGCCAGAATCCATCGCAAGGAAGCGACAGGTCCGGCGAGTACGAGGGTGTCAGTCCCATCGGCAGCCTCAGCAGCGAGGACGAGATGGTCATGGATAGCGAATCCAGAAGGAAGTCTGGTTCGCGTCTGGCATCCTCTCGAGCGCACGACGGTTCCCGCAGCTCGAAGGCCAACGGCTCGCAGACTTCGTCTCGCAACGGTGAGAGCAAGAGCTTTGGCGGCAATCAGAATCCGGAAAAGAGGCTGCCATACGTTCGATGGACCTCGGAGGAGGACACCAAGCTGCGTGCTGCCATCAAGGAGCACGGCCAACGATGGGAGCTCATCTCACGCGCCGTGGGGACGCGCTCGTACCATCAGTGTCGACAGCGGTACCTGCTGATGCGACGCAAGGAAGCGGCTGCCAAAGCGAACGGCGATGACAACGACGGTGGTCAGGGTCTCTCGGCGTCCGCCTCGGATCAGCAGTCGCAGGAGTCCGACTATGGTCAGGATCCGGTACCTGCCAGCTCGAGCAGTCGCAGGAAGAGTGGCTCACACGCGCGCCGCGCATCTCGCGGGGGAGGCGAGTACAATGACAACGGCCCAACCTCGACTCCTCTCCACAAGCTGTCGATCGGCGCGCCGGCTCCTCCCGGCAGTGTCTACGGTCAGTTCTCTCCGACCCAGCGACAAGAAGCGCTTGCACCGCCTTCGTCGCAGACGCCCACGCACAGCAGGATGATGTCGCATCCGCATGCCGCAGGTCCGTTGTCACCGTCGATGCAGCCGACGTCACCTTACTCGTCGCAGACGCCATCTGCTGTGAGGCGAGGACCGTATCCACCGCCTTCGCCGCTCTCGATGTCATCGAGGCAGCTGCCGCCGTTGCAACCGCCTCCCGGTGCCTACATGTCGCAAGGTCCACCCTCTAGCCCGCTGTCGTCCGGTGGACATCGCCGGCAGTTCTCGGGCGATACGAGACCACCACAGGGAGGCAGTGCACAGCAGGAACCTACAACGCCTACCTCCGGGGCGAGAAGGATGGGAGCTGCTCTCTACAGTTGATCCTCCACCCACCCACGCATAGGACTTGCTTCATCTAATCCCCTGTTCTCAACACCACTTCATCTCAAAACCTATACCTTAACATTCCCTTCTAGTCTTGATCGTAATCGCATGGACCCGCAAGGACATCTCCTTCTAATCTCCCCCTGTTCTGCTCATTCATCTCTTGTAATCCGTCTCACACTCGGATGGATGCAATGACCACACCCCACGTACCATTCACACTTTTTGTTCTGATCTTGTTTGACCACATGGTGAGCTGTCATTTGCTAACTTATGGCACTTTCTCAGACTTCCATGTAGGTCGAGGCTGATTCCAACAACAGCGGTGCCCAGTCCAAATCTCAGCACACCTTTTTGACTTGAGATCAAAACTTGCCAGCCAAGCTCCTCGCCGCTTCCGAAGCCGAGATCCTCGACCTGCCACTAGCAGTGCCCGACGAGCCAGAGTTGAGTGTGCCGAACGGATTTGGTCGCGCACCACCTGCGCTGGGACGATTGAGGAGCATGGACTGCGTCCCGTTGGCACCCGCGTTAAAATTGGAAGCGAACGGATTGTCTCCCACGCGAGAACCCGATTGGGATGCGCTTACATGCATGGATCGGGAGAGGTTGGGCGTGCCAATCGGAGAAGCGCCCGACCATGCATTGGACGAGGTCGGCATGGGCGACCGTAGCTGAGACTGCAGCGGTGGTTGTTGCGGCGTAGGCGAGGAAGTGTGCGGTGTAGACGCTGCGGACGTCGGAGACCTCATCGTTTGGTCAGGTAGCAGCGACGGCGGCCCTGGTTTGCTGGACCCAGTACCGTTGGGTGCAGAGAACTGCGATTCTTCAGGTCTGGACTGAGCTGAAGATGGACGTTCCGCTGACGAGCTCACGTCCGAGTGAACATGAGCAAACGGCGGCCGCGCCGACTCTGTAGCCTGCGTCTGCGCATGCGATGGCCTCTGCGGCGTCTGAAACCTGCTGCCTGAGCTATCCGGTCTCCTTGCACCGTTATCGAGCTCAGCCTTGAGCCCTTTCATCTCCTTCAACAGCTGACGCGAAAACATGACGCTGCCCCTCGCATGCTCCGCCAATGCCTGCTGCAGATCCTGATGCGCATACTTGCTGTGGCTCTGCAAGCTGTTGTGCAGCTCTTGGCTGATCTTTTTGAGATGGAGCGCAAGTGCGTGTTCGTGCCGCTTTGCCTCTTGAAGCTCCTCTAGTGCGTCGTCGACTCGGTCGGCGCGAAGGTTTCGCTGCATTTTGAGATGCTCAGCTTCTCTCTTTTTGTTCACGGTGATCTTTTGGGCGTTGTGGTGTTCCTCGACAAGAGCGTTGCGGGCAAGCATGGTCTCTTTTGCGGCTCTAGCGTTGATGGACTGGTAGGCGACGGCGTCGCCGATGGTCAGCAGCTCGGTGTTGGCTAGCGCATCTTGGAGATCGCCGAGGGTGCGTGCGGTGTAGGCTGTTCGTTTTAGGACGTAGGGCAGACCGAGGCGCAAGGAAGGTGGTCGGATTTCTTCTACAGCACCGAGGTTGTTGAGCTTTACGGACAAGTCGGACAGGGCGACGGTGAGCAAGCGACGCGAGTTGGCGAGCTTTTCGGAAGCTTCAGCAGCATCGGCGAATTGCATTTCGAGACGAGTGACTTCAGCTCTAGCAGCTACGAGGTCCTCGTCATCGTCGTAGACGCTTCTAGACGTGCTGAGGCCTTTGTTGCTGCCGCCGAGACCGAGGATGCTGAAACCACCGCTGGTGGTACGAGATCCAGCGGAGGCAGATGTGGCGAGCACGCCGTTGGGAAGACCGCCGGTGGCATCGACACCGCCATAGGCGACGGAAGCTGCGCTTGCCATGGCGTTTGCGAAACGTTTGCGAGCGGCGGAGGAGCTTCCAGTGCCAGGCGGAGTGGGCGAGTAGGCAAAGTCGGCTTCGATCAAGTTGCGGGTCTCTGGATGGTCTCTGAGCGCAGGCTCTGCAAGGACGCGAGAGAACCATCTGCTGAGCATGAGACGGAGGATGCGGGTATCTTCTAGGCCACTTGCGGTTGTGGATGGCAGCGGCAAAGCGGGCACAATGATGGCGGGACTCGAGAGCGAAAGGGCGAGAGCGAAGAGACAGAGCTCGCGATAGGTTCGGATGACTCCCGGATACGAGGAAGCGCGGAAGTGAGGCAGATTGGTGAGCGCATCGAGGCGCACCAGCAGATCCTTCTTGGCCTTTTCGATCGTCTGGATGCGAACGCGCAAAAAGAGTTCTCTCGGTTTCGAGTGAGGCTCATAGACTCGAGCAGCATCATTCTCGGACCGACCAACCACTTGCCCTTTGCGCTGTTCCAGATTTGGATGCATCCCAGACGCGGATGTGCCGGATGCAAACGTCGAGGACGACGGCTGTTGAGCCTCCGGTGCTGAAGTGGGTGGAGGAGGGACCGGCTTGTCCGAAGAAGAAGATGCGATTCGAGCGGCCATGCCGGGATGAGGGCCATAGGATGGTCCACCGTTGGATGTCTGCTGCTGCTGCTGCTGCGAAGCGGCGTGCGCCGACGGCGATTGTTGAGCTGACATGTTTTCGGCTCAGCTTGAGGAAGGGTCCGATGTGATGGTATGCGCCGGAGACACGGGGTGTACTCGGCGGCTGTCACCTTGGTCGATTGTCTATGACGAGAGCATGTTCCAATGCTTTCGCTCAGGCTGACCGAAGAGGGCTTGGTGGTGGTCAGCGAATGTGATGTCGAGGTCGATCAGGGAGACCGTGATGTATGGTGGAGGAGAGACCCGAATACGGTTGGTGAGCGTGTGACTAACTGCACAGGCCACGCGTGTGTGAGCGCGAGACAGTTCCTGCCGCCACGCCGATAATTGACAAAAAAAACAGGAATCAAGCTCGCTATTGCTCAAAGCACCTTAATGATGCGGGCGGCACTCTCTTTTGGTCTTGAGGTTGCGGCTTTCTCTACTACGCTCCAGACACTCTCTCATCCACGGGTCGCCTTCTTGGCCGCTCAGTTGCTTGGCGTCAATCAGCAACGTGGTGAGAGCAGGCTGTGTAAGATCGTCAAGCTCGAACCAGCTGGTCTAGAGCTGGCAGGAAAGGGTCCAGCAAGTCAGGAACCAAAAGCACCAGCCAGGCCGTCTTTGCGTGCCGGAGCTCGCCGCTGCTCTAATAAACGTGAGTATTCAGATTCAGAGTCTCGATTCGTGCAGTTCTGCAGCCCGTCGCAGCTTCGTCTCGGCGGGTGTGGCCATTTCGCAAGCCGAAATCACCGATTGCCACACTCTCGGATAGTCGATTGTCGAGATCGAGGGTTCTGTTGCCCATTGCCGTGTTTCTTCACACTGCCGCTTCAGTGTGCTCGCGCGTTCTTTGTGAGGATGAAGACGTTCGTCCCGCAGCGCATAGACAGACAGTGTGATTTGTTAGCGCTTGAGGTGACACTTCTTGCCGCCCCATGGTTAGCCAAAAGTCGCGTCTTTGGGCGCGGCTGTCTGTGCATGAGAACGAGCTGGGCAGGCCATGAAGCGGGTTGCTGGACAAAGTCAAGTTCGATTTCATTGAAGGAATTTCCTTCGCGCTTTGTCCACGTTGGGGCAACAAAAGCAGCCTTGACGGGAGGCGGTCCGTCCGACCTGAGCGTTGGCGAATCCCAATCGGCTTCCAAGCCTGCGTCGAGCTGAGCCGACTTTTGTTATTTCTCCCTCTGCGTGCGGGCGGCTCGAGTGTTTGTTTCGAGTCCCGCGACTCCGGCATCATTTACTCGTCGGGTCTTCCGTTGCTTGCTCGCTCGCTCGCTTCCTTCTTGAATGCTCGCAGCATAGCTTTGCTTCTCTGACCATCACACTTTGACCTTCGTCGCTCTCTGCGTCACCTTTGCCTCCTCGATACGGAGACACTGATCATAGTCAGCGGCTTCCATCCTTCATCACCGTCGCTTCGTCCGAGCTCATCGCCATACAAGCGACCGCGCATTTTGGACACACCTCAACTACCGGTCGCTCTATTGTCGGGTCGATCACCTACTCGCTCAGTGTCACGAGGAGCCGTCATCGCGATCCAGCGCCGCTCCCTGCAAACACCATCCGTAGATTTGCGGCGCTTTTCGCTCCTTCCGTGCTTGCCCCTCGACATCTTCTCCGTTCACGTCTAGGTCGGACTAGTCGAAATCTCGTGCCCCGTCTAACCTCCGTAATCATGTCTCAGCCTACTCCTCTCGATCCGGCCATCGTCGCCGTCCTTCGTCCCGCCATCATCCAGATCCTCAACAACGCTGACCTCAGCTCCATCTCCGCCAAGAAGGTTCGCGCACAGCTTGCTCAGCTTCCACCACACGCGCTTCCACCATCCCTCGACCTTTCCGCAAGCAAGAAGCAGGTCGACGAGGTCATCCGCGACTGCTTCGATCACATCTCAAAGGGCATGCCTGCCCCACCTCAAGCTCAGCACTCGTACAACGGCGCCTCCTCCGTACCACCCTCCGGTGGTCTCGCCCTTCCCGGTATGGGCGGCGTAAGAGGCGGTCACACAACTGCTCCCACAAGTACCTCCTCCACTACCTCCAAATCCGCTCCTCCCAAGCCTGCCGCCGCCAAACCCGCTCCATCCTCCAACGGCAGCTCCAAGCCAAAGGCAGAGCCCAAGCCCAAGAAGAAGGCCACAAAGAAGCGTGCCGTCGCCGACGATGACGACGATGACGAGCCCCGCAAGAAGAGGGTCGTCAACCCTAATAACCCTTTCAACAGGCCGCTCATCCTTTCACCCAAACTCGCCGACGTCTGCGGTGGCGACGAGATGCCACGCCACGCCGTGGTCAAGCAGCTATGGGTGTACATCAAGTCAAATAACCTTCAAAACGAGAGCAACAAGCGTCAGGTAGGTTCCTTCACCAGCTTCTGCCGCTCTCACGTACGAAACGCTGCTGACATTTCCGCTCCTTCCGCGTCGCTGATCCTCCCGCATTTGTCAGATTCTGTGCGATGCGAAGCTCACCTCAATCTTCGGCAAGGAATCCGTAGAGTGAGTGCGACCAAATTTCCACCCTGCTGCGCTTTCCGCACCTGTACTAACGCCTCGACTCTTCTTGCTCCTCTCTCGGCATTCCTATTGCAGCTCCTTCGAGATGGCAAAGCTGATCGGTTCGCACCTCACCAAAAAGGATATTCCAAAGGAAGACGCATGACCGCATCATGTGAACCTTTCTTTCTCCGCAGACGGCCCGTACCGGACGAGCCCGTGTCTCATGCTCTTTCGCCGAATCGTCCGCAGCAAATGCAGATCCGATATACTGCAGCTTGAAAATGGCGTTTCAGTTCCGCGTGTACTCCCGCATCAGCAGACTCTCGAATGCTGGCTCGTTCACCTGTACGCATTCCAGAGCTATACTTTGCTCGGCTTTCCTTGTACTTCCAACAAACAAATGGTTGTAGTGCAGCGATATCCTTCTTCACCGTACCACGTTTCTCTTATCAAAATGCGACTGCTGTGCATCACTATTGTCCCGAGGCGAAATCCAAATCCAGATGCAGTTGGGTTGATGAAATGAAGAATGCAGGTACAATTACAAAAATGCAGGACAATGAATCAGATCCGAAGGTTTACGCTGCAACGCAGCCTGTGGATAGCAAACGATCGATCAGGAAGGGTCGAGGCCACGTTACACGGACTCTTTCCACCAGTCGGCCTTTGCTGCCATTCGAGGTTTCAAGCGCACGGTATCCTGAAGTGCGCCTCCGCGCGCCAAACTCAAGATGCTCCTCTTATCGAGTGCGGGTGAAGCAGCATCGACAGCTTGACCGTTGGCGGGAGCCTTCCAAACTTTGTTGGCGCCCGCCGATCGCGAAGCCAGCCTTGCAAAAGCACCTCCACCTGCTTTGCCTTGAGATCGAAGCATCTCGTCCCATTTGGGCTTCTGACTGCGGAAGACGGCCATGGTGGCGCGTGCGTCTTCGACCGAGGAATGCGATTCGCCTTCGAGCTGAATGTCGATGCCAAGGACGAGGTTGGCAAGCTTCTTGAGACTTGGGTACTTGGTCTTTGCTAGATCGCGCAGCGGTTGAAACGTGGCCGTATCGCGGATGAGCGGCTTGGGATGCGAGAGGAGCAACGCTTTGAGGTCGTTCTGGATGGCATGTCCGACCAGCACCTTGCCTTTGATCAGGTTGGCCACCTCGCCCTGAACTTCGCTGAACGAAGGAGCGCCTTTGAGATCCTTGGGTCTGACGCCGGATACCCAAGTTCGATAGTCGGTCACTTTCTCTTGTGGCCGGACGAAGCGATCGTAGATGGTCGCGCCGTGGAAGTTTACGATGGAGACACGTGCAAGGATGGACTCGGAGCCCTTGTCGCCCACGCCGACCATCTCGCAATCAATGGCGAGATAGTTGCCCGGCTCCTTCTTGGCTGGATTGGCATCGGATGGCAAACCACCGAGAATGATCTGCTTTTTGAGCTTAGCGTCCACGATACCTTCCCACTCTCCGCTACGTGCCATCTTATCGGAAGCACTCTGGCGAACGAGCTCCAAATCTTGCGGAGAGATGTCTTCGGCAAACCATGGCAAGGAAGTAGGAGCGGGACTGGATGATTTGCTGCCTGCTGAGTCATTCTCTCGGAGATCGGGTTTGGATCGCTTCGGCTTGCTGGATGAAGTGGAGGCCTTTCTACGCGCTGTGGAAGACGTCGTGGCGGAGGTGGAAGCGTCCGAGCCGAGCGACTTCTTGAGCGCTTTCCAATTGCTACCTGCGCTCGCAGAGCTGGTACTAGCGGGTCGCTTCATGTTGGCCGATGCAAGCTTGAACCAGGCGACGGACTGCAAAGTGAGTGCGAATTGGATTGTGAAAGGCGTGTATGCGGCGAAGAGTGAGGTGGTTGTGAGGGCCGAAGCTGCTTTGATGGTTGCAAAGGTTGTTGTGAGATGCTCAAAGAGCGAAATGGATGGTCTGCTATACGACGGGATTCGTAGTGGCCATCGCGGGCTCAGAGCTCGTAGCAGATTTGTGAAGATGATGGTCAAGCCTCGACCGACACCAGGCGGCCGTGCTTAGGTGGAAGGCTGACGCCAGGGGCGACAAAAGACACTCTGCGCTGATTCGATCGGCTCGAGACGGTCTCCTCAGTGAGAATGACGGTATAAGCGATGATGAAGAAGGAAGGGAAGATGGTGACAGGGATGGTGGCGGGGTCTGTAACGAAAGAATTGACGCGAGGCTGGCTGTGTGATATTGTGGAGTTTGGGAGGAAAAAAAGTGAGTTTGGGGGCAGGCTGAAGCTGTAGCTGCAAAAACTTGGAGACCCTGAAAGCCTCAAATTTCCATTTCTTTGTTTGCTTGCTTGCTCGAAAAGTCATGCTTACATATTTCACATTTCATTTTCCCTTCCATAGCCGTTGCTGCGTTCCTGCATCCTCCGACCGCGTCTTCCGAGTCGCGACGTCGACGTCGGGTTCGTTCCGACACTCTTGTGCGCTTACCGATTGATCGCGTTGCCTCCATTAAGTCACACTTGCCCGTAGCTTCATCACAGCCATGCAAGCGGTCTTTCCGACTGTGCGTATCACTGCACGCGGTGCTGCTCCGGCCAGCAGCCTCGCTCGTCGATCACTTGGCGCTCACTTGCATTCGGCGAGTAAGCCGAAAGTGTTGCTTCTCGACCAAATCAAGCTCGCTACTACAGAACTCAACCAGCTGTCCAAGGTAGCTACCGTCGTCGACTCGACCGCAACGTCACGACAAGAGCTCATCGACATGTTTCAAGTCGGTGGCGAGTATGCACAAGTGGTAGGCATCTACCGTCATTTCGGCGGTGCGCGCTCCATCAAAGTCACAGGTCGCTTCGACCACGAGCTTGTCTCTCAACTCCCTCCCACACTACGCTACATCGTTCACAATGGCGCAGGCTACGACCAGCTTGACGTACAGGCCCTGTCCGACAAGGGCATTCAGGCATCCAACGTTCCCAGCGCCGTCGACGATGCCACTTCGGATGTCGCACTCTACCTTCTCCTCGGCGCGTTGAGACGTTTCCCTCGAGCAAAGGCGGAAATGAACAATGGCAAATTCAACTCTGCCTTCTCTTTCCTTGATGCGAGAGATCCGCGAGGCAAGACCCTCGGCATCGTCGGCGCAGGTGGTATCGGCAGAGCATTTGCACACAAGGCATCGCACGCCCTAGGCATGAAGGTCCTCTACCACAACCGCAATCGGCTTGCCCACGCCGTCGAATCGCACGCAGCAAAGGGTGGCATGCAGTACGTCAGCACTCTCGAAGAGCTCCTTCAACAATCTGATGTCGTCTCTCTACACTGCCCTCTCACGCCCGCCACAAAGGGCCTCATCGGTAAGCAACAGTTGCAAACCATGAAGAAGGACGCTATCCTCATCAACACAGCGCGAGGGCCCGTCGTCAAAGAGCAAGAACTTGCAGAGGCTCTCGAACAAGGCACCATTGCAGGAGCTGGTCTCGATGTCTTTGAGGCTGAGGTATGTATCCGCCAAGACCTCCATCCCGCATGCGCTCCTGCCAATTTGCTGACCACGTCCCACCATTCTGATTCTTCCGCTTGCATTGTCCCACAGCCAAAGATACACGAACGTCTCTTTGCTCTCAAGGATTCCAAAGTCGAGTTGCTCCCTCACCTAGGAACCTTGACCTTGGAGACACAAACAGAGATGGAAGCCGTCTGCTTGCGAAATCTTATGCAAGGGCTCGAGACCGGCAATCTCGGCTTCACCGTTCCTGAACAGAAAGGTGTCTCGTTCGGCTAAAGCCTTGTCGTGGCTGCCCAAATACCCATCACATGCAGACATGTCTCTATCAGTCCGTGAAATAGAATGCTGCGCCCAACCTTCTTTCCTTAGATTCTTCTCCAAGTCGTCAGCAGGATGATGTCTGAGATCCATCGCCCTTTTCGTCTCGGTAAAATCACGTTGAAATTCGCGCTCACGCCAAACAGCGCCGACTAGATCCAAAAAAAGTGATATGACACATTCAATCGTATTCGTATATGTAGTCGTCTTCTACTCCCCTCGCCGCCCAGCGTTCGGCGTTCATCACCATGCGGTCTTCCATCTCGGCACATCCCAGATCGAGAAGCATGTGATAAACAGACATCTTATCGTACTTCGGCGGCACATGCAAACCCCAGCCTCGGTCGTGCATGCCCGGACATTGACCTGGTCTGCTTGCTCTACAAGTGAACAGCATTCGTCGCTGAAACGTACCTGATCGCTTGGCATCGCTCCATTGTGTTCTGCCATCACACATTCTCCTTTCTTCTCTGCCACCAACAACACATCGCCGGATCAGGATATCAGCTGCGCTTGCAGCCGCTCCGTCTTGTCGCAAGCCGAGATTTGGCTGGGTCTTTTGTCAAGACTTGTGATTGCAGCCGCAATCGATACCACTTGCAGCGGGAGCACATATATCGGCCAACAGCGGCTTTTGGGCATCGCTACATCTTCATTCTGTTTGTCCGAAGCTAGATCATGCGTCTCCTTGATCACCAACAATTTGGTTCGAGCCGCTTTTGGAGAAGTACCAACCTAGGATGCTACTTGCTGCTCTTGCTCCTTACCACGCTTTTGGCCGATAAGGTTCGAGCTCAAGCTCAGGTGCAGCCTGCTCTCGTCGGTCGCAACATTGATGCTGTCAATAGGGCGGCTTCCGAGTCCTTCCAACAAGACATCGACGGGCCCAATTCTGAGCCAACGTCGCCTTCGACACATCCTCCACTTTCACGAACACCCAAACGCGATGCATTTCCCAACGTCGAGCTTGACCTTACTCCCTCATCATTTGCCAATCAAGAAGGTTTGGTCGCCGATCAGCGCATCCTCCCAAACGTGCTTAGAGTCACAGCCAGTGGTCTCACCGGCGTCGCTGAGGCAGGTCAGAGCCTCTTTGACGGCATCGCACAAGTCCTCCAGCAGAGTCAGCTTGCTTGGGCAAATTTCGAGAACGCTGCCAACCTCACCCGACTCGTCCAGGATTCCCTGGCAAATCGACCTGGAGGCTCTGTGTTTTCCTCTCCCCTGTCGCTCAGCATCAATAGCACCATGCAGTCCGATTCCGAAACTGATGCGAATCGAGCCCTTGCCCAAGCTTCAACTGGTAACGGTACATTTTGGCTCGAGCTCGTCGACCACAACGGTTCGGCCACCTACAATCCCAACCCCTCTTCGTATCCGGTCTTTCGCAATGTCAAGGACTTCGGCGCCAAGGGAGATGGCACCACCGATGACACCGCAGCCATCAATCAGGCCATCAGTCAAGGTGGCCGCTGCGGTCAAGGCTGCGGCAGCTCCACCATTTCGCCCGCTCTGGTATATTTCCCACCGGGCACCTATCTGGTTTCCTCACCCATCATCTCCTACTACTACACACAGCTGGTCGGCAGCGCGACCGATCGACCCACGTTGCTGGCTGCTTCCTCCTTTCAGGGCATCGCCGTCATCGATGAAGACCCCTACGCCTCTGATGGATCTAACTGGTATATCAATCAGAACAACTTCTTCCGCGCCGTTTACAATTTCAAGATCGACTTGACGCAGATGCCAGCGACATCGGGCACCGGTATCCACCACCAGGTGAGCCAGGCTACGAGCCTCTTCAATGTTCACTTCGAAATGCGTCAAGATGAGCAAAACGGGCAGCAGGGCATCTTTATGGAGAACGGCAGCGGTGGCTTCATGACAGATCTCACCTTCCGAGGTGGCCGATACGGCGCTTTCCTTGGCAATCAGCAGTTCACGGTTCGCAACAGCTCCTTTGAGAACTGCCAAACCGCTATATCGCAAGCTTGGAATTGGGGCTGGTCTTATCACGACATTCGCATCTCCAACTCCACACTCGGCCTGGAGATGCGCACTAGCCCGAATCCGGAATCGGGAAGTCAAGGCGCCGCGTCCATCTTGGCGTACGACTGGAGCTTGAACAATGTCGAGACCGCCTTCAACATTACGACTCCAGGCTCGGGCACTTTGATTCTGGACAACATCTCGATTGATAATGTTGGCAGTGTTGTCAATGCCGGCCCAGACTCGGTCCTGCTCGCTGGCTCCGATCAGTCCTCTGTTATCGAGAGTTGGGTGCAGGGCTCTCTCGTGCAGAACAAGCAGCAAACGCAAACTGTACAGGGATCTTCACGGATCAACATTGCGAGACCGCCCTGCCTGATCAAGCAGAACAAACCTTCGACGCCTTGGTTCAGCCGCAGCAGACCTCAGTACGAATGGGCGGGGCCGTCAGACATTGTCAACATCAAGGAGCTCGGGTGCGTTGGAGACGGTACGACTGACGACTCGCAAGCCCTTCAGCAGATATTGGACGACAACGCTGGCGACAAGATCGTCTATGTGCCACATGGAACGTACTACCTCGAATCGACCGTCACATTTCCACCGGGCACAAGAATGGTCGGAGAGGTGTGGCCTGTCCTGATGGGTGGCGGTTCTCTCTTTCAAGACGCCTCAAATCCTCAGCCTGTTGTGCGAGTCGGAGAGCCAGGTGACGCGGGCATCATGGAGATCTCTGACATGATTTTTTCTACGAGAGGACCTGCGCCGGGTGCCGTCATAGTCGAGTGGAACATCCGAGAACAAGAGGACTCGCAGGGCTCGGCTGCCATTTGGGACAGCCACGTCCGGGTCGGAGGCTTTTCGGGCACCAACCTCGAGGCCGACAAATGCGCCCGCGAGCAACCTTTGAGCAATGACTGCCGTGCCAGCTTCCTCAACCTTCACTTGACGCCCAACTCGAGCGCTTACATGGAGAATACGTGGATGTGGACAGCAGACCATGACCTCGATTTCGGGGATCGCGCTCAGGTCAATCTTCTCTCAGGACGCGGCGTCCTCATCGAATCGGCCCAGGGTCCAGTATGGATGTACGGCGGCGCCTCGGAGCATTCGGTACTCTATCAGTACAACATCGTTGACGCTAGCAACGTCTTTATCTCCTTGGCGCAAACCGAGACCGCATACTTCCAGGGCAAGGGCCGAGCAGTCGCCAGTGCAGAAGAATCGCTCTCCATTGAGACATACCACGATCCCAACTTCAACCTCTCGTCCACCCAGTCGTCAGAGTTACCCTTCCAGGATCCGAGCGATCCTTATGAGAATCGTGGTCTCGGGATGAGGATCGCCAACAGCACCAATGTCTTTGTCTATGGTGCAGGCTTCTATTCCTTCTTCGACAACTACGATCAGAGCCAAGTCTCGGCGCGACGATCGCAGAAGAGGATCCTCTGGCTTCAAGATTTGAATGACGACGGCAACGTGTGGGTTCTCAACCTCAACACGGTCGGCGTCGAAAAGATGGTCACCGTCGACGGTCAAGACGTCGTCGACGAGGGACCGCTTCGCAATGGCTTTGGTAACACTCTAGCTGCTTGGGCGGTATCTTTTTGACATTCGACGTTTGAACATGTGGGTCAATGCCATCTCAATCACACGGTCTTGTCTCTCCTCTCTCTGACCGTTTGCGCGTGTGTGCGTGTGATGCATGGCTTCGTAGAGGTTCGACACCCGACCCCATCTTCTCCGAGTGGTGCCGCTGAGGAGTCTCGCGTGTACTCTCCTAATGTGCTTGCTGCAGCTATGGTAGGATGTCGTCCACGAGGCCAGTGCCGAATCTCACAAACACCGCGTATCAAGATGCTCTCAGCTTACCCGATCGTTTGACGGACGTTCGGCCACGTCGAAATTTGGCATTCGTCGGCCGCAAAGAAGCGCGACGTCAAATGTTTTTTTGGACAACAATTACCGAAGAAAACCTTGTCCGATGTTGTTAGCCTGAACGCAGGGGCGACAAAAAAAATCTCTGTTTACACCAGTCAAACAAAAAGCTTGACTTGAGGCAAAGCGTAAGCGTCGATCAACAGTTCAAAATAGATTTCGTGAATCGTCCGGTTGCACTTATACTAGCTATGTCGATTTCTGACTCTAATTACTGTGGCCAAAATTGTCACTCTTCAACACCCAACAGCGTCGCTCCAGAAGGGACCATGAGCATTTGAGGAGATATTGTCGGCCCTCGCCTTACGGTAAGGTGACTTTGGGACCAATTTGTCGACAGAAGGCTGTTTTCTCTTTTTTGGAATAGAATGAAAACCATGAAACCCATTGAATTTCATTCGGGGATTCTCCATCAATGACAATCCACCGCAATCGCTGAGATGACAAAATGACTCGTAACAGGTTTGGAAATGTGCTGACGAAAGTCACGTTTTCCAGGATCAAATTCTAAAATTAGTTTATACATTGAGCATTTGGCTACAAAATATTTTGCACCCCCGTCGCGACGCTGGACTGACCAAAATTGACCCCTAATGCTCTGAGCGCAATGCTCCTCATAAGTTTTTTCTTTTATGAAGTGGCTAGTCAGCCTCTGACGTGTGACAGAAGCATCTCGTTGACAAATACAATAATCTCACTTTCGGTGAACACATGGACTTGATTACTTTCGTGCTCAAGAGCCCACTTACATTCTGCCCACTCAACTACACTAGCTTCTTGAAACGAAAGAAAAGAAGTCGCTGCTCCGAGCAGGGTCGCAGAAACGTGTTTTCAGTCATCTATTGATATTGAGATCAGCTTCTATATTACTGTACATATGCTTATACGTCGTTCGTTGATCTCAGAGCGCGATCTTGTGCACATTGACATTCTAGGCCATGGATTTCTCGAGAAACAGAACAAATTTGTTATTAATTGGACGGGTCGAATGAAAAAACAGAGAGAACGCGAATCGCACAACTGAGCAACGGAGCGTGTCGCCGACCGTCAGAGGCTCGTTGAAACTTGGTACGGAAGAAGTGATGTCACTCGATCCTTAGCGACGCTGGTGCGTTCTTTCGGAAGCCGTTCCGTCTGGTGAGTGACGATGATGCAGTGGGGTCGCACTGATCTCTGGCCTAGTCGAGACACTGATAGAGGGGCTTCGGCTGCTGTTCCATCTCGGAGTCGGTTGAGTCTGCCTTCTCCTCGGCGATGGCGGCTTCGCTGCGGGGTCGTCAAGGCACATGAGTGACACAAGATCTCACGTGGCAGTCGAAGAGCGATCTGGGCTCTTCCTCAGCTAAACGAGACGACGGCGCAAAGCACCGTGCAGCAAATGATCCGGACTGGAACTGCGGGCGGACTTCTTAGCAAAGCCTCAAAGTGTAACTTGGAGAGACGCGTGCACGGTTGTCGCAAGGAAGAATTGGCAACTGCACGTCACATGTCCGCGGCTGCCTCCACGCGGATTTCCCGAAAATGAACAGCAGCTGCACAGTCAGCCAGCTCCACTGTTCGCTGTAGCCAAAATCGCGTTCGGGATCGAAGGCTCTGCCGAGTCGACCTGCTTCACGACCATCACACCTTCATGAACACATTGCATCCTCGCAGCTTTCGAAGCACAGCGCCAGCTGATATCTCTCACTTTCACCTAGTCTCAATATACTTGAGGAAGAAATTGCGCACAGACGTCGATCGCAACAAACGAGGCAGCCTCATCACCTCGAGCTGCTAGGATTCGACAACAGCCATGTCTGCGCGCGAAAAGTGGGTCATTCTCATCCCGACCGAGCCGGCGTGACCGCTACTGACAAACGATTTGGGCTCTATGTTATGGTGTTGCAACAGGAGATCAGTGGACGCCGAATCCGCGCCCGTCACAGTCGCTGACGGTGCTCATACCAATGGTGTAAGTTGCGCGTGGGGTAGTGCGAGGTGACCTGTACGGAGCGGGAGCTGACACGTACACTGGCTATTTCCATGCTAATGATGTGCAGGTGCTGAACCAGCACCCAAAGGTTACTTCTTCGGCAGAGCCCGGCGCGGCCGCCAAAGGCACCGCAGGCGGACCCACTGCAGAACTTCCCTTTCGTGTAGGGATCTCAGAGGACTCGAATAAACGATGGCGGAGAGCCATGGAAGATTCGCATGCTTTCGTCTACGACTATGGGGGTGTGCACGGCCAAGGCTTCTTCGGAATCTTTGATGGACATGCAGGCAAGGACGCTGCCGAGTGGTGCGGTCAGAACTTCCATAAGGTATGTTGAACGGATCGAAGGTGCTGCACCACTTTTTACGACTCACGGAACGCTGACGCGTCTTCTTGCCTTCTCATGCGGCGCCCAAATAGTATCTGCTCAAAACACTCGAACTCAACCAAGACAAACCCGTCCCCGATTCCCTCAACTTGACATTCCACAGCGTGGATAAGGAGCTCGAGAATATCGCAAGCCAGCAGGGATCGTCCAGCGGATGCACGGCTGCCGTTGCGTTCCTGAGATTGGAAGATGCGTCCGGACGCCCCCTCAAAGCAGGCGAAGAACCCAGCACCGAACCGGACAGCAAACCGGACAAGGATGCAGCGTATCAAGCGCAACCGAGTGGGCGAACGTCTGGTGATGGTATTTGGGGCAAGCTGTCGAAGCGATTCGATTCGTCAGATAGCAATAGCAAAGGCAGCCAGTCCACTTCAACGCGAAGGGTTCTGTACACTGCAAACGTCGGAGACGCAAGAGCCGTCCTCTGGTAAGTAGGAAGGATCCAGTGCGAATTCTTTCGACATGTCAGAACAAGCCCATCGCTAAGCCTCCGTGTAACACTTCACCTCCTCTCATTCGACAGCCGCGGCGGAAAAGCAGTCCGTCTCACTTATGACCACAAAGGCTCGGACGCACAGGAAGCGAAGCGCATCACTGACGCCGGGGGCTTCGTGATGAATGCTCGCGTAAACGGCGTCCTTGCGGTCACAAGATCCCTGGGCGACTCAGCGATGAAAGAATTCGTCGTCGGGTCCCCTTACACAACAGAAACGGTCCTCGGCAACGAAGACAGCTTCCTCATAATTGCCTGCGACGGGGTGAGTACGCCAGATGCTTGTTCGCTTGTCGATACGCAGGATTCACTGACACTTTTGCTACACTTTTCAATGCAGCTGTGGGATGTGATCGAGGATCAGGAAGCAGTCGACTTGGTTCGAGACGTGCACGATCCGCAAGTCGCTTCGCAAGAGCTCTTGAAGCACGCTCTCAAGGAGTTCAGCACCGACAACACTTCGGTCATGGTGGTTCGCTTTGCTCCGCCATCGTGATGATGTACAACATGTCTTTACCCCGACAGCTTTGCAGACAGACGCTGAGCTATCGTTTGACGTGCGAGTTGAGCGACGACTCGGCCTGCATAGAGACCAGTGGTGACAGCGTCGTGGGAACAAAAACTTAGCGCGATGAGCCTCAGAGACGTGCTGGACCATGAAGGTCTTGTCCGATTCTCACCGCCGCATACGAAGCGACAAATCCAATCCGGAAATGTGGAATGACGAAGTTGAAAAATACATGAACAGATCGAATGAATGTGTGTGTGACGACCGACAGACACGAACACTAGAGGTCGACAAAAGGTCCGGAAGAGGAAGCGCATGACGACCGAACCACGAGCTTTGATGGCGAGCGGAGCGAAGTGGACGCGTGAGGAACAACTACAACATTACAAGAAACAGAAAGACGTGGTATAGACAGCCCCGAGAAACAGCTTGGCCGATCCAAATAGGCACGAGGCCGCTTACAAATGACATACACTGCACGCAGCGCACGAAAGCCCCGAGATGCGATGGTTCGTCCGTCTCCAGACTTGGGCGCGCGGGTCAGAACAGATGCGGAGGGGCCGGTTCAGGATTCGAGACCGTTGCTGCTCTCGTATTCGCGGCGCAAGCGCTCGTAGCGGGCCTTGTCGGCCTCGGCGCGGTCCAAGTAAGGCTGCTTCTCGGTCTCGCTGAGACTTCGCCACTTGGCGGCAGCAAGGACACTCTGCTTCGTGGTTTCTTGCTCACCCTCAAAGACAGCCTGCGTCATGTTGGGATCGGCGCGGATGGCTCGGAGGAACAAGAAGTAGGCGGAGAGCGGCTTCTTGGGAGCGTTGGGGTCCTTGAGATTGCCCTTTCTCGATTTGCCGGCCTTCCTCTGAGCGGATCGATAGAGATTCTCCTGGCGGATGTCTTCGGGCGTGAGCTTGGCCTTCCAATCAGCCATCTCCTGCTCCCATGCCTCCTTCGCCTCGAGACTGCGCTGGTGGAACTCCTGCTTCTTGGACTCGGGAAGAGCGGCATAACGCTGACCGGCGTCCTTGGCAACGTGCGCAACATTGAGACGCTCGTCGGGGCTTTGCGCCTTGATCTTTTGGAGTTCCTCGGTGAAGAAGATCTGCCACGCGGAGGGCGCCTGCTTAGGCGGCTTGAGACGCGATTTGAGCGTCGAGGGCTTGGGGGGGTCCTCGCTCTTCTTCGGCTTCTTGGCTGGCTTCGCCTCGGCGACAGGCTCGGGCTGGGCGTATGGATGCGCCTTAGACTTGGCCTTGGGCGCGTCGGCGCTAGCTCCCTTCTTGCCAGCCTTGCCCTTGGTTGCAGGAGCAGCCTTTGCGGGCGCAGCGGCGGCGGCGGCAGCAGCAGCAGCAGCGGCGGCGGCAGCCTTCTTGTCAACCTTGGGGGCTTTGGGGGCTTTGGGAGCCTTTGCGTTCTTGCCGCCCTTTGTGCTAGCCTGAGCCGCGGCGGCGGGAGCAGCAGCGGCGCCGGCCGAGGGAGGAGCGCCAGCCTGGCTGGGCGAGATGCTCTGCAGGTTCTGAGGCTGGAAGTACTGGTGGTAGTGCGACTGCTGGCCGAAGCCGTGGTTGCCAAAATCACCGGAAGAGCCTCCGCCGGGGGCACCCATCATGGGGTTAGAGCCGGCGCCACCAACCATACCGCCCATTCCGCCGTGAGCGGCCTGTCCTGGGACGTGAGAGTAGTGTTGCTGCGGCGATGAGTGGTGAACACCATAGCCATACATGGACATGGGGCCTGTGTTCTGTCCGCCCGAGAGGTGAGCGTGCGAAGGGTTGGGCGAGTGCTGAGGATACGACAGCTGGGATGGCATGGCGTGCGATTGGCCGTAACCGTAGGCGTGGTGGCCCATGTTGCCGTGACCGCCATTGCTCTGGCCGGCGCCAAGAGGCGGGAGCTGCATGCCTCCGTAATGGGACTGCTGGTTGCCGCCGTCCATACCGATGTTGCGCGAGTGCTGTAAAAGGTTCGGAAAAGGAGGGAGAGGGGTTCAATCGTGGTCAGCGGACTGCTAAACAAGACGGAAGAAAGACGCGACGCGACGCGCCTGGAGAGGGAGACGAGGGCTGCATCATCATCCGTACCATAGCTGCTGGGTTGAAGTATTGGCTTCCTGAAACGTCGTCGGAGGCTGCGTGACCGTGATGATGATGACTACTGTGGTGGCCAAGTGCGTCAGAAGGTTGCATTCTTCGGGCCTGAGCTTGAGCGGCCGCTTCTTGCGGCGATACGAGGTGCTGCGAGTCCATGGAAATACAGCACGTCAGGAAACAAGGTCTCTTCGCGAAGCGTCGCGTATCACTTCAAGGCGCCTCTGCGATGGCGAACAGGGGCAGGGGAGCAGGTGGGATGACACGGCGGGAACAATGCATGCACGGAACGCGACAACGACGTCAAAGAGAGACGGACCAGATGAATGGCGCTAATGGCTGTCAGCACATGAGCCGAAGGCGCGTCGGTAGATGGCGTAGGCAACGCGTCTAGGGAGGTCGACTTACACGCGTCTGAGGTGAAAGGTGGGCGACGTCGGCGCGACAGCGACAAGGGGGGCAGATGCCTCTGAAGAAAGATGAAGGGGGGAGCCAAACGGGGTAAACACGAGCCAAGTCAGAGGACGAGGTCGAGAAAGGCGCAGATATGAAGAAAAAGAGATGGAGCCAATCGAAACAAAGTATCGAAGGCCAAGACCGGGGATGAAGAGGGGATGAAGGCAGAAGAGAGAGTGGAGGAGCGAGCAGAGCGGATGGATGCACGTCGTGGCGGGAAGTGGCGATTTAGTGGGTGGCAGTAACGCGACACCGCTTGTGAGCCAGGCAGAGAGGGAGAGGCGCCCAGCCAGGCTGCGATGGGCAGATGGAAAAACCGGGACGCGACGAGGGGTGGAGCGGCGCAGGAGCAGTGTAGAACTGGAGCCAGTGTTTTGGCTTGTGGCTCTAGCGCGGCGAAATAGCGCGACAAGAAAAATGCCGGCTTGATCGCAGACTCGCAAAATGCCGTGCCGAGCGAGCAAAGAGTTGTGCGGAACGGGCCACAGAGTGTTAGATCAGGAAACGTGGGTGGCGAAGGTCTCGTCACGACTGAGCCATCCGAAAGCGATCCATCTACAAATGATGCTTCGCAAGCCAGCTGCGAAGCGTGTCCATCGAAACGGACGGGACGACGATCCGGGACCAAACCCCGGTCCGGGTGTTGATCTACCAAACAGTCTCGGACATAGGCGGCCTGGCTTCTAGAAGATGGCGCTGGGGAGAGATGAAGTGCGGCCGGAGGGTTGCAGGCAAGGTTCGACTGCTGTCAGGCCGCCGACGAGGGCAACGCTGATCGCAGGGGAGCAACTGCCGCCAGCTGTCAAGCAGCTGTTGTGCACAGATGAGCAGCTCTCGACACCAGCACTTCGGTACACTGTAGCCGCAGAAAGGGCAACAGCCGAAGTGAAGGGCGTTACGACAAAGTGCAGCAGGGCCACATGGCAGGCCCAGGTGCAAGGAGGGTAACGACGGGGGGACAGATGAAGGCACAGAGAGCTAGAAGCCACGACGATCTATGAAACTGGAACAATGCAGCGAAGCGGCGGACTGCATAGGCAGTGGAAAGTCACCCGCCCACAAGCCAGGCTCGGGAAGAGGCAGAAGGGACACGACTGACAGTGGCGAGGGGAGGGAGAGGGGGAGCACGAGGCGACTTACCGACGACGGAGAGATACGATGAAGAGGCTTTTGGTGGGTCGAGATGCTCTCGAGCTGTGTGTGCGTGTGTGTGCGTATGTGTGTGATTGTAGAAGGGGAAGAGGGCTAAAGGGGACGAGGAGGAGCTACAGTGTAATTCACAGATGTGCGTGCGTGATGGGGAACAGAGGCAGGATGCAAGCGTCGAGCACCTCGACTATGTGTGGGAAAGCAACGAGGCTAGATGAGGGGCAAAGTGCAATGGTGCAGCGAATCAACGGTGCCACCAAGATGGAGAGCCAAAATGGATGAAGTTTCCAAAGCCGCGAGGCCGGCAGCAACAGCCACAGCGAGATGATGCAGTCAAGGCGGCCCAGCCACGAGTGTCGAGAGCAGCCGACGAGCCAACGCGGCAGAGCCAAGCCGAAGGCGCACTCACAGTGTGCCCAGTACAGCGGCGCTGTATGAGTTTCAAATAAAGAGTTTCAAAAAACAAGGGGCCGATGGTGACTGTGACTTTGGCTGGAGACCGACGATCAGACGCGAGGAATTCGGTGCATCTTGTCGGCGGGCAGAGACTAGGTGAGCTCAAGAGCACCACAGTCTAAGCAGCCTCGAGACTCGCGCGTGAAGTGCCGGCGCAAGGCAATTCGCCCAAGAGTGTTGTGGGAGAGGCAGAATTTGGCAAGAATTTCGACATTTTGGCAGGCACTAAGCTTTGGCTCAGTGTAAGGTGATACCCTGTAGTGGAGAGCAACACGCAAGCAGCCAATCTGCACGCCAGGTACTTTTGGGCAATCAAGCCGAAGAGCAGGTACCACAGTAGGCCACGCAGGCGGTTTTTTATTGTTCCCGAATCAGGTCAGATGAACGGCGCACTGTGATGGCTACGGCGGCAGCGGCACATCGGCTGACCGACATTCGATGAGCCGACATGCACTTGCCTTGCTATCAAGCGTTTCTTTCCCTTTGAAGCCCAAACTCAATGTCGAAGTGCGACTTGGCGCACTGCATCGGCAAACCTCTCTGATTGGAAGAATGAGGCGATCGACATCGGGCGTATATCGGAGACGCGATTGAAACTTCGATTAGGTGAGATGGAATGTGTACATGTTCAGTGTTGGTTGGCTGCCTCTACTCATGCCAGCCGATCTGGAACCACCGGTAGGTCCTGGCAAGACCACCTTCGGGTTGACTAGTAGATGCAGAGTCGGACCTGACGACAGCATTCCAAGCTCCAAAGTTTTCGTGGCCGTGGTAATCCTGCTCGCAGAGGATATTGAGCTGAGGGTCGCGTAGCCCGGGCTGTGACTGGAAAGCTCGGTAAACAGCTTGCACCTCTTGCTGATGCGTCGGCCTCAGCGGCACCATTATGTGCAGAAGCGGTTCGTTGGTGAGGGACGCGTTCGGCTTCTTGAGCAGCTTCTCGGCCACTGAACGGATCCACGAGGGATGGACCGGATCGTATACACAGTCTAGAATCAAAAAGCGCAGGCGAAGCCGCGCGTCAGTATATGGCCCCAAGAGCAGAACACAATCATCGAGCACTTACCTGCAGCAATCAGGACATCGAATGCGCCCGAATGGGCTTCGACGTCGAACGATTCAAGCCAGCTCGAACCAGATGCAGATGCGGCGACGAGGTGATGGTCGGGCAAGGTCTGCGAGGTCAACTGCTGTTGCTTGCCAGAAATGCGGCCGATTCGGGCTCGATGGACGCTTTGCCAATCGAGACAGTGAGCTGTGACGGAGACCGGTGGCGGCTTATGTGCGTAGTCGTGCATGCCTGGATTGGAAGCGGACCAGCCATTGAGGGTGATATTGTGCTCGAGATTGTCAAGCACGGTAGGATGATAATCGGTGCACATGATGCGCGTGTGGTACGCTTCTCGATGACGACGTGCCCATGCAGCAAGAGCAAGACCAACAAGGCCAGTACCGGCACCAAGCTCGAGGACGTTCAAGTCGCGAGCGGCTTGAGCTTCACGATGCACGAGAAGTTGCGAAAGTATGGGAGCGGCACCCCAGGTATGGGTGCCTAGAGAGTCGTGTACAAGCGCAGCGTCCCTGAGGTCGACCTCGAGTAGCTGCTGGTCGAACTGAAACACATGCTTCTGGGTAGATGCACCGGCCGCCATTTTGCCGGCCGCGATTGCGAGCAGAGCGGCGCATCGTTCCGAGAGTTGTTCCGCCAGCGATGCTGCATCGTCGTCGTGCGGAAGGGTCAAGGTGAGGTCCGAGATGAGCCGGGAGAGCCATCTTGCGACGTAATTTCTTTCAAAGGCATCGACTTGCGCGGGCGGGTGTTCGACCGCGGGTTCGTTAGCTTCGCTTGGCTGGGGGCGAGACTGGACTTGTTGCGGGGGAGCGTGAAGGATGCGGCCACCGCTGGCGCCGAGCAAGCGAGCCAAGCTGTCGAGGTTACTGCGTACGCTATCGAGGCATTCCGGAGAAGCCAAGTCGAGCGCCTTCAAGCTGCGAAGGTCGCGACTCGGAAGGAAGCCCGGCTCGACCGACATGCGCCGAATGCGATGGTGCTGCGATCCTTCGAGATCAAGGTGGAGCAGGACGAGAAAAAAGAAGGTTTGGACCCTGATCTCGTCTGGGCGTCCAGTAACTGCAACAGTTGAGACCCTGTCGAGAAAGATCTAACAGCCAACCAGCTCCAGAATCACCACCGCAATGGAAAATCGTTCAAGAAATGCAGCCGAGCCTGCCGCTGTTTGACTGACGCTCCACGGATCCGTCAAGCCGAGAGATGCAGCAAGCAGCTCGTGTCGACGAGGTGATTGAGCACATGCTTCGATCCGATGTGAAAATTTCAAGATCTTTAGAATCATGATGTCAAGCTGCCGTTTCGCGACGATCTTGACTCGCTTCCAGGGCGTTGCATCCCTCATCGTGTCTACCTTGGTTGTGCGTCCATTCCATCAGCAGGCCAGTGTGGTACATCCTCCTCGAGCCGTCCATCACATCTGCCCGTCCGCTTTGATGCATCCTCGAACCGGACTCTATGGCGGACATGTGATATTTGTTGAATGATGCTCGATACCGTAAGTAACAAACAGCTCGAGCCAAGAACGACAATCGTGAGCTTGGCGATCCTGAAATGCAGGGCTCTGCCGCAGGTTGGTGATTTTCTTTTTCTTCTCTGAGACAAAGCGGGCCCAAAGGGGTGCGTGCGGGCGGGCGGGAGTGCGTGACTTTGGATGCAGGTGCAGAGTGTGCAAGGGTGCCAGGCATACAGAATACCGCCGCTCAGCCGTCGATCCTCGAAGCAACCAAACGGTCCCGTTGACCCTGCGCGCCCATTTTGGATTTGCTGATGCACCGTTGCAGCTCCGACGACGGAACGTTGCATCTCGACTGCCAATCCCGCTCTCGATCAGAGACTTACGGGTTACCTTGCCCTAAATCTAATCCACTATCCACTGTACCCTAAATCTAATCCACTATCCACTGTACCTCCAGTATTCGAACTCGTCCCCATCACTCCGTGATCCGGAGAGATCAACTGCTTCTCACCGCTCTTTCTCACCTGGGCTGCCACTCGATCTCGAACTCATTCTTCGTCTCCCGCTCATCTCCACCTTTGCGCCCTCTTCTGTAACCTTTCGGCCCGGCCGGTCCTCTACTTTCTTGCGCATTCGTTTTCATCGACGCTTTGCGCCTCGTATCGCGGTCCTCTTTCGTCGCGAAAGCGCAGGCTTACCCGATCAGATACCGACCATCACACTTCGGACGAACGTTACGCTGAAACGATCCGCAAGTGAAACGCCGTCGGTCTCTCCTGCTATTGCACTCGAGCTTCAACATGCCTGCATCAGCTTGATTCAGATCCCTTTTTTTTTGCTAATCACGAGCGGTCTCCCCTCGGCTCGATCAGGTGTTCGACATGTCACAACCAAGCACTGCCGCCATCGTTGTCGCCTCCATCTTTGGAGGCATCGCCCTCGTCTTTGGCGCCTACAAGGCGTACTGCAAGCTCTGGCGCTACACCCACCGTTCAGAAGAATTGCCGCCCATCAGTCAACCCCAGACCGCTTATCACGGAGGTGTCGTCATGTCCACTGTCACGGATGCACCTACATTTGCCTCCATAGACAGGCACGCCAGTTCCAACGATTTCCTCGCAGCATCTTCAGCATCTACATCGACATGGCCGCATGCCGACGGCCTCGCCTCGACCTCGACCAGCGAAATGCCTTCGCCCTCCATCCGCCCACTCGATTCCGTCGTGCTCTCCACTCCTTCCGATGTCTACGACCCTCACCTTAGAGGCACCTCGACCATCTCGAGCTCATCATCCACCATGACGCTCAAGCGCTCCTACCTCAGATCCCCATCCGCCTCGCAGCTCTCGTACATGTCGCACTCTAGCCGGCGCGAATCCTACCTTCCGCATTCTCCGCTCAATCGTGACTCGATCCAAATCATCCCGCCCCAACCGCTCGGCTTTGGCGGCAGCATGGCTATGGCAACCGATCAGAGGACGCTTGCGTTCAGCAGCAACAGTGGCATCGGCACATCCGACGACTTTACCAGCGGACTCGTATGGACCGAACGCAACTCGGATCGGCCGCACCGTGCGCAGCAGGACAGGAGGAGGTACCTCGCTCACGGTCCCACGTCGGTTCGAAGCAGTAGCGCCACACCCAGCCAGCTCTCGTCCTCGCAACCAAGCCCCACCACAGCGGCACGCTCGCTAGCATCCCGAACTCCAGACGAGCAGCTCTATCCCGCAGCCTCACCATCGTCTGAGACGCAAACGCCTGGTGCCAACGACGCGGCACCACAAGTCAAGCCTGAAGCTTCGGCCATCAATCCACAGCTGCTGAGCGCAAAAGACAGCCCATTGCAGAGGCTGCAGAGCAACGCTGGCTCAAGCGCACTACCGCGGCCACCGTCCCATGATAGCGGCACACCATCCGATTCGGACACTTCCCCCATTCTCAGCCCCTTTGTGCCGCAATCGGGGCCTCCAAGCTCTAGCAACAGCGCCGCCTCGCACTCAAATCCTCTGAGTGCTGAAACAAAACCTGGCTCGACATAGCGGAGCAAGCGTCTCGCCTAGAATCTCATTCATAAACAGTACAATACCTGTCTTGTTCCCACAATCAATGCTCTGCCTAAGCTGTGATTCTGAGCCCGTCTTCTGCTATTCCCCGGGGAGACGTCGTCCTTCAAATGCGGGGTAGGACAGCGTCACGGCATTGAACCTGATCCTGACGCAAACAACCGGGGCCTGCCACGTCCAACTCACAGGGCGTCCCAGTCTGCGCAACTCGAAGATGAAGTCAGCATCACCTGTTTTTCTCGACAGCGAGGAAAGAGAAGCTGGCAGACGTCACTGTATAGAACAACGGGGGTGGAGCTCCACTTCATTTGACCAAAAAGAATCAGATTCGAAGCAGAAGAAGCCACCAAAAACAAAAATATAAAGATACGGCAAGTTGAACATCCTCCAGGTTTTATAATCCCGGAAGAACACAAGTTAGAAAAAAAAAGAAGTAAACGACCCCAGGCGGGCTCGAACCGCCGACCTCAGCATTAACAGTGCTACGCTCTAACCAACTGAGCTATGGAGCCATGTATGCACCAAATAGCTCGGAAGCTGACTATGTACCGTCAGAATGTTGTAAGAAGATTTTCTTTCAGCAGAGAGCTGAAGTGAATTGGCTCTGGCTTATTGCACCAAGAAGCACGATAACTTCGACGCATTGACGCTGGCCATGTGTATCTATTTTTCGCGAGTCGACAGCGATGCGCGCAGAGAAGAGTGACTAGTTACAGAGGTGTATTTCACTTCATCGGGGGGACGATGGAGGTTGGTGGGAAAGGCGGCACCTCGGAGGGCGATGGCTGAAGGTCGCGACGAAGGGAATGTCAAGGACGCAGAGCGACGACGGCAACTAGGCGGCTGCCGAGCCGTTCTCAGCGGCGGCAGCAGCAGGTGCTGCCACGGACCCTTCCTTCTCGTGCTGTGCTCTCTTCTGCTTCTCTTCTGCGCGCACCTTTTCGATGATCTGACGACCTTCGTCGGTGTTCCAGGGGCCGGCGTCGGAAAGCGAGCAGCCGCCGGGGCATTCGCACTTTCCTCCAAGGTCGACGGGGAGGTTCTCGGCGGGGATCTGCTGGAGAAGTTCGTCTTGGTACTTGTGACCAAGGATCTTGATCTTTTCGACGGTGACGGGGTCGAGCCAGCCCTTGATGACGGACCAGACGGTGGTGAAGATGTAAGGGGCGTTGATGATGTAGAACTTGCCCATGGTCTCAGGGTAATAGTGCTGACCGATGTTGGAGGCCTGCTGGACGTAGCCCGAGACCTTCCAGAACTGGGAGACGCCGACGTTCTTGAGATCCATGATGGTGCACGACGTCTCGACGAGCTCTCCCTTGTGAGCGGAGCAGACCGGGAGTCGTTCTCGCTGGAACTTTTCGTACTCGACTACGAGCTTCTGGATCTGGCGTTCTGGAGTTGTTCTGTTGATCGAGGAAGGGCAGAGAGATGAGGCGATGTCAGCAACACGGCGTAGGGAGCGATCAAGATAGATCTGTCGCGATAAACATGCCGCATGAAGAGAGGGAGGGATGAGCGAGATACATACACCTGGTAAAGGGCTTTGAGGTCAAGTTTGCCAAGCTGTTCAATGTAGATGGGACGACCATCCTTGTCGGTCTTGTGATAGTACTGTGGGTAGTATTGGTCGACCTTCTCCTTCTCGGGGTACTCGAAGGAATGATAGAGCTCTTCTACCTTGAAGTCGGTGCGCCACTTTTCAGATTCGCTGAACATGGCCTCGGTAGCTGCGAGGTCCCATTTACGGGCACGAAGGAAGCGGCAGAGACAGGCATCGTCGTGTCGCTCTGGATTGAAGATGCCCTTCTCCTGGATGGTGGTACGGAAGGTGTCGAGAGCCTGCTGTTGGGAGGCGTCGAGGCTGCCTGGGCGGCCGCCCTTTGCGGCGTCAGTCATTGGTCGCTTTGAGTTGGAGTCCTTTTTGGTTCCCTTGTCTTTGTCGTGTTTGCGAAACATTCGCTGCAGCTGCGCCGTTTCCAAAGAGTGCTGAAGCCGGATGGGTCCAAGTTTTGCCAAAGCGTGGATAGGGCGGATGAGGTGAGCGACGCGCTTGTAGTACGAGCGAGGCGAAGGGCTTCAGTCGAAGCGATCCGTGTCGAGTTGGTGTAGAGACAAAGGTGGAGCAGACGCGGTTAGAAGGTGGAAAGAAGATGAGGAACGCACGACACTTGAGCGACACGACTGTGACAGCGACCGAAAGTGACTTTGGAAGCGAGTTGTGAGTGAGCTCAACTGCAAACGTGGAGGAGAGTGCGTGTGCCGCCAGTTTCGTGGGTGACAAGCCTGAATTAATTTCTCAACTCTCTCTCTCTCTTGATCCGCCCTCTGCTCTCGCCCTCTCTGCGTCCTGTGTTTGTGCACCTTAGGGGTGCTGCGTGTGTGCTGCCAGGAAAATGCACGAAATGCGAATGTGACGACGTTTTGACATCAACAGAAAAGCAACAGCCAACTCTCAGATGTTAAGGCAGAAGCAAGATCGCAATTTTGATCGAGTTTTCATCGGGAGGAATCGCACATGTCACGTGGATTCAGCCATTCATCCAGAAGGGGTCTGATCTGGAAGAACCGAACTGGTTCGCCTCTTCTTGTTCCTCGACGTGCCTTCACCAATCCTCAACGCAACTTTCCTCTGGCAAGACCGAGACGCGATCACCCGAGCGTCGAGCCAAGATGAACATCCGCGAAGCTACGGTACGTTTCCGCCTGGCCGTTTTCCGGAAAGGGCTTGACCAACAGTAGACTGATCACACCCGTCTTGATTTGCGCTTGGCGCTCTCTTCTCCAACGACAGATCGATGACCTGCTGGGCATGCAGAACTGCAACCTGCACAACCTTCCCGAGAACTACACACTGCGATACTACCTCTACCACGCGCTCACCTGGCCACAGCTCTCTTACGTTGCTGAGGACGAGAAGGGGAGGGTGGTTGGATACATTCTCGGCAAGATGGAAGAGGAGCCAGCTGATGGCATTCCTCACGGACACGTCACAAGCATCAGCGTGCTCCGTTCCTATCGTAGACTCGGTCTTGCCAACAAGCTCATGAAGCAAAGTCGTAAGTCTTGAACCCTTTGCTCTCCGTGCGCCGTCGACCAGCTTCCTGACACTGCTCACTCACATCTGTTTCTTTCTCCACATGCTGGTCTCTGGTCGCTTCCCGTCTTGATACAGAGGAAGCTATGCGCGATGTGTTTGGCGCCAAGTTTGTGTCGCTGCACGTGAGGCAGACGAACCGTGCTGCCATCGGCCTATATCGCGACACGCTAGGTTTCGAGGTGCATGGCGTTGAGAAGGGCTACTATGCCGATGGCGAAGATGCGTTGCACATGCGACTCAACTTTTGATCGATCCGACTCGTGCAGAAGCATCAGCCAGTGTCTGGTGGACGGACGTCACCGTATTGCATCTGAGCCACTCGATGCAACACCAACCATGTATTTGTATCTATCACCATAATCACAGCATCACGCAGTCACACTTATTCCGTCCACAGTCATTTGCCTACCAATGAGCAATGCTCATTGAGTCGTTCCATTGTATTCGAGTCCCCAAGAGGATACGCTGTGCTCTCCTCGTGGGGGTCACATGGGTGGGGCGAGCGTCAACGAAGAGGTGCAGCACAGTGTGCAGCGACGCAACAGCGACCAATGCACACGCAAACTCGTTCAGGGTCTTGGAGAGTGGAGGCTCAATTCAATTCAATCCAATTTACGGCCACGCCCGACTTGGCACGGTGCACTCAAAAGTTGACACTTGGTCATTTCGCTGCGGGCCGTGACCTTTGCTGTCATCACCGCACCCACGGTTCGGCCACCATCCGAAAGCATCGGGCGGCGCATCCGATACCATAGCATCTCTTGGCCGAGTCGTGCGCACTGCTGCCGCGCCGTGGATACGCTGCCATCGTCATGAAGTCACAGCTGCTTCGCTGCTCGAGTCCAAGTGTCAGCATTGACCACACTTTCGTGACATGAACAGATCTCAGCAAGCTGCTCAGCCTCGACATGGCAGTCAGCCGCCATCACCGGGGCAATCGCACCAGACACGACAGGCTGCTGTGTCGCTGGAGGATACTATTGCGCTGACGACGACGCCTCATCATCCATGGACTAGCGATCCTGCTCTGGCGAGCCAAGTTCAAGACCTGCCACCTCGGTACGATTTTCATCAATTCCCTCCTACGCCTCCTGCACTGGCCACCTCCGACTTCGCGCCAGGCTCGTATTTTGATCAACCTCATCTTCCCCCTTGTGGTTCAAGCCCACATTCGTCTGCCGATTTGCAACCCTCCGAACAGCCACCACGCTCGTTCGCCTCACGCTTTCCACGATGGGGCACATGGCTCGAAAAGCGTGCAATGGAGCGTCACTACGCTCAGCTTGATAGCGCTCAGCTGCGTCACTCACACGAACAATCTCTTGCCTCTCCAGAGGGAGCAGACACTCCGAACCGCAAGAAGAGCTGGGGCGCCTGGGTCAACGATCCCAATGCCGTCAACGATGAGTTGCCCTCGTCTTCCGTCAAGCACGCCGCATCCTCGCTGCCTTCACTACACACGCACCACTTTGGCTCTCGCTTCATCCCACATTTGCCCGCGCAGCCGCTGTGCAGCATCGTCGTCGAACTAACGCCCCCCTCGCATTCTTCTCATCATATCCATGCTGCTGAAAGACAGATTCTTCTGGTCGGCACTGTGCAAGGCTTATTCGCGCTCCAATTCCGGTCCAAGCACGCCTCTACCAGTGATGACCTGAGCGCACCTACATCAACGTCGTCAGCGACGTACCGTCAATGGAATGACAGCGTACGCTGTATCCCTGTCTGGACCGGCCTCGCTGTCTATCAGATGTGTGTACTCGCATCTCAGGATCTAGCCAGCTTCCAACACGCTCGCAACGCACAGCAAGAGACCACCATGAGCTCAGGTGTTCTGCTCGCACTCACTTCTCCTTCTTCTGCCAAGGATGGCTTCTTGGCTTCCTCCCTCATACAACTCAGCGCTCACGCAGGCTCTGTCTTGGAGAGCGTAGCTGCCTCGGCTGCCTTTCCTTCTACTTCGTCCAGCTCCAGTCACAGCAGCCACGGCATTCATGACCCCAACGAAGGTGTCGCCGCAGCCAATTTTGGCTCCACGTCCGGCGGCGGTCCTGGACGTGCGGTGCCTCCAGGTGGCACAGGCGTTGTCAGGATGTGGCATTTGCAGGCCATCAGAGAGCTTCTGGTATACGCACTCGACAGAGACGATGCTCAACTTCCGATTGATCTCGCAGCCGCATCCGGCAGCAACGTGGACAAGCGAGCGGGACTTGGCTCCATGTTCAAAAGGAGGTTTTCCCGACAGAAGCCCGGCTCAGAGAACAAACGAGGAGGTCACGAGCGAAGCATCTCCAGCGGCGTTCGCTCGACAACGGTACAACCTTTGCCGACACCCGATAGCGATACCATCTCTCCATCTCGCTCTCAGCCGTTTTCGCAAACCTCTTCGGCCCGCGGCATCAATCAAGACAGATTCGAGCAAGCATTTCGGCCGCAGCCGACTCGCTTTTCGTCCAGCGACCGGCAACAGAAAGATCAGTCGCCGCGAACGTCACCACGGTCGACTACGCGCCAAGTTGATCCAGCACATGCTGCTGCCATACGTCTCGCTTTCAGCTCGGTGCCCATTCAGCCTCCTTCACACGCAACAGCTGCATCGCATGGCAACAACGTCTCCTTTACCTCGCTGTTCGCTGACGATCTCATTCAGTCATTTTCTGGGGCTCGACAAGCAGGCGCGAAAGGGAAAGACCGCGAAAGCAGTGTGCAAGCTGCTTCCAAAGGTGTCCTCTTCTTTTCTGTCCACGAAGCTGACAAAGATACCAAGGCCTCCGGCACATGGTATCTGGCAATAGCCTATGCTCGCAGCGTGCTGGTTTATGAGGCTGCTGCTACTTCTAAAGGCGCTTCATCTAGGGCGTGGTCCTTCCTGAAAGAATTGTATGCGCCTTTTCCTATCAAGGCGGTTGCCTTTGCTCCTGCGGCTGTCTCAGACGAGCTACATCCTTTCGTCAATCCGGGCTCTTTCCCCATCAGTGCGGGGCCCACGAAGCTAAGGGTAACAACTGCCGATGGCACTCTTACAGCCAAGAAGGCGTCTCACCGAGAACAAGGCCGTGTCAAAGGTGACTCAAGCCCCGTCCTCTCACCTCGCGGTAGTGCTGCTCCGGCATCCTGGCACAAGGCCGATCTTTGTCTCATGCTCAGCTTTGGTCGAAGATCTGTGCTAGTCCGTCTCAGAGATTCGCAAGTACGCGAGATGGAAGTCAGACCTCTGGCTCAACTCCTGGCTGCTGCCGCTGATGACGGTGCAGCTCAATTGTCGCTCCAGACGCACAATCCTCCGCTCGCCGCAGCATATTTACTCAACCACGATCGATCCCGGCCTAGAAGTGTCAACGGCGACGGCGATCTGCCACCGGAGCGCCAGCTTCCCAACACCTCCGCACACTCGCGCACAGGATCTATGGAGCAAAAAATTCGCGACACCATTCTCGACAAGAGGTCAGTCAAGCACAACTGGGTAGGCTTTTCCGCCGTCGAAGCGCGGATTTTTATCCGGCAGTGTTGTAGACCGCGAACCGATCGGCAAAACGACGCATGCAGGCTAGTTCCGGAAGGGTCGGGCCCCTCGCTCATGGGAATTCGGATGGCCAGAGACCAGGTTTTCGCCTCGCCCATCTCTGTTGCACCTATTGATAAAGCCCTTCCCCAGGTTCCTGCACAACAAAACGCGTCATTCGATCGACGCATCTCGAGATTGCATCTGTCCGAAGAGCAGTCCAGGTATCATGATCAGCTTGAGGCCGAGAGCAGCAGCGACAGTGACGACGGATACGGGCTGGTCGACACGCGAGAGCGAGCGGCAAGGTACCAACTCACGGATCCAGGGCCTTTGCCCAGGGCGAACGAGAGAAGGAACCAAGCCGAAGTTCTCCTCAAGGCCCCCAATCGCGCCGCATCGCTTCCGCCCGCTGAGCCCGTCTCTGCCAAAGTGGCCCTTGCTACCAAAGGCAGCCTCACGCACATTCTTCCGCTTCCACTGGCGGCAGATGTTGCCCAAGCCTCACCCCTTGCAGTCATGCAGTGGTCAGACACGCCCAACGCTGTGTCGGGCTGGGCCCGTGTGCTCGGAGTGGAACGCGTTCAGAGCCACCCGAGCCAATCTCACAATGCTTCCGTGCCATCGGACGTCCGAGTCTCGTCTGGCGATGTTCCCGCCGCCAACCAGACTGCGCCGTCACTTGCTTTCGACACTCGTCGCAAGGTCGACAAGCTGAATTTGCATGTCGGAGTGACATGTGCTGCCTTCATGGCTAGCCGCATCGAGTCGCGGAAGGTGTCTTTCAAGATCCCGGTGGAGGCCAACTTCGACCTCTTGCCGGACAGCGAGCTGGAGCTCGTACCGCTTTCCTCTGATACACGCTACGCGCGTGCCCAAGGAGGCGCCGTGGAAGCGCCGAAAGCAGAAACCCATGGAGGTGTCGATGCCACCAACACGTTTCCCACCTCTGAGAGTTCGGCGCACTTCCCATACCCTCCCGTCCAGCATGGAGGTCAGACTCCTGCTCACAACATCAACCAGAGAAGCGCCGTCAGCCAGGAGCTCGAATACCTCTGCGCACCATTGCTCACGCTCAACCCAGTCGACCTGGACGTCCGCAGCTCTGGCGCACAGTCTCTCGTGCTGCCTCTGTCGCACACATCGGATCACGGGCCGACTGCACACGCCATGTTGCCAGACCTCGGCGGAGACGCAGGCATCATCGCGTTCGATTGGCGCGGCGCCGACGACTTCCGCATCTTCACTGTCGGCATCGCTGGCTAGGCTGCTCACCGTCTCAGACCCACTTCGTACTGAAAGCACATCGAGCAAAACACAACGAGAAAACAAATTGTTCATTTCCACATCAGTTCCAAATCTTTCCATGCAATTCAAAATTGATCCGAGTCTCGATCCCAATTCTCATCGTCAACCCCTTCAGTGCCCGTCGATGAGCTTCACTTTCACTTCTTGCGACCAAACATGCGACTCAAAAATCCACCCTTCTTGGCCGACGCCTCTTCCGCTTCCCACTGACTGGCGGTGGTGGATTGCCAGTCTCTCTGCTGTCGCCTCTTGCGGTTCTTCTTGGACCATTCGTAATCCGCATCTTCGGGGGCAGGGTTTCGGTGCAGCGAGGGAGTGGAGCGGTTGGAGAACAGACCGAAGCCTGACTTTTTCTGCAGCGAGGGTGAGCCTGGCGAGAGGGGTGCATCGCGCGATCGGCTACCGAACAGACCTCTGCGTTGAGATGCGGGCGAAGCGGGAGACGCACGGCGGTTGTCAACGCTGTTACGCGAGTAGATGGAACCATTGTCCCACGCGCGCGTCGGAGGGACCAAGTCGTCCATCTCGGGGTAGTTGTCCTGCTCCGACATGAGGCGTCTGCGAGATTGCCTCGGTCGAATAGAGCCAGTCTCGCGGAGCTGCATCGAGCGACGAGGTCGCGGCTCGGTCTCGAGCTCGTCTTCATCCTCATCGCCACCCCTGAGAGTAGCAGCGGACGCCAGAGCACTGTGCACCGTGGATCGACCCTTTTGTGCTCGAGACGACTCGCGCAATTCAGGCTGAGAGCGCACATTGCTCACCCTTCGCCTGCTGTCGATCGATCCACGCCTAGACGCCGTGTCTGGAGAGAGGAGGTCGGCCGACATGCGTGAATCGCCCTTCCTCGAATCGATCGAGAGCCTCGAGGCGCCGCCTCTCTCTGAAACGGGTGGGGCCAATCGGCTTGCGCGCGATGCCGACCTCTTGGTAGACGATTGCGTGGTGGACCGTTTAACCATGGCAGCTGCCTCGGCGTCAAGCCTGTCCTGTCTCGCGCGATACTCGTCCCTCTCCCTCTCGGCGCGCGTCGATTTTCGCGATCGTTCGGACCTGTGCGTCCTGACGGATCTGGCATCGGCGGCGAGATCGTCCTCGTCCTCCTCGGCGAAGGTGTCGAGCTGCCTTCGTGATGCGCCCTTCAGGTGACCGGCGGGCAGTGACGCCGAATTTCGCAGCCTGCCCGATGCATTGGAGATGATGCTGTTTCTCGAGTTGGCACGGTTGCTTCGACGCCTTTGACCACCCTTGGTGCTCTTGGACGCAGTGGAGAACCTGCTACGTGTCTCGAGGAATTCATCCTCCTCCTCGTCGAGAGGTTCTTCATCTGAGAGGCGGGCCTCGTCAACGTGTAAACCGATTTCGGAGCGTGTGTCGAACTCATCCGCCTGGAGCAGGCTGCCCTCGGACTTTGCAACGGCGCGAGCCATGCGGTCAGCCGGATTGTTGCTGCGGTCAATGAGGTAGAGATGAGCGGAGCCCTTTCGCTGGCGCTCGACACGCGCGAACTCGTGGCGAATGTCGGCGAGCTCGCGCAGGAGGTCCTCATCCACCAGGCGTCGACCCGGTGCGCGGCGCACGGGACGGCGTCGAGGAGGAGAGCGGTCGGGGGAGTAGGGATCGCCATAGCCATAGTCATCTTCATCGGCGTATCGGCGACGGCCGTCTCGACGAGGCGAGTCTTCCTCAGAGGGATAGTCGTAGCCGCCGCGACCATCTCGTCGTCGAGGACGGGAGCTTCCTCGTCGAGGGCTACGATCGGCATAAGGGTCGTTGGACAGCCAGTCATCGTGACCGTCGCGTCCGCCGCGACGCGGAGGCGCTCGTGAGTCGCGGTATCTGCCACCGTCGCTTGTGTAGCCATCTCGGTCGCGTCGACTAGGTAGATCCATATACCGAGAGCCGTGCTTATCGTAGGCCCTGCGCTGGTTCCTGCGTCGCTCGCTGTACTGATCCTCCCAACGCTCGCGATCGCCTTCCTCCTCGTCATCCTCACCAGGCCAACCCCTGAGCTCCCAGGTTGGGATCCAGGTGCCCCAGGCCTTTGCGACGTAGGCAGAGTCGATGCAAACGTGGGCACAGGCACGGCCACGGTAAAGCTCGTAGATGGTGTGGAGAGCAGTGATGGCCGAACGCAGCTCTGCACGGCGAGAGAGCGATGAAGGGGTGGGCGCCTTGGGATTGAGAAGGTGACTCGGCGTCCTGTCTTCCTCGGGAAGTAAGGAGGCCATGTTCTTGGGATGACCAGGGCCGAAGTAAAGAGAGACAGCGCCCGAGACGTGAGGCTGAATAATGCTGCCGGTGTCGATGGCGGTGGCACCGACGAACACAGCGATGGGGTAACCATCACATCGGTGGTCTTGCAAGTTGTGGCCTGAGAACTGCTTCATGACGCGACGCATAGCTTCGTTGAGCTGAGGTTCGATGTACTTGCGGATGCGCGTACCGGGAAAGACCTGGCTGTCGGAATCGAGCATCTTGGAAGCTATGGAGGCAGGTCTGCGAGCGGTTGCACGAGATGCAATGCTGAGACGGTCCGAATCGCGATGATGGATGCCGGCTGCGGGGAGCGCCTCGCGATACGAAGGGGACTTTGGCTCGATAAAGCTGGAAGCGTAGCGGGAGCCAGGGCCACGTTGAGACTGGTGAGAGTTACGGACCGATCCGCCGAAGTCGAGGAGCGAGGCGGCTGGCAGGAGGCGGCTGAGTCTGCTGCCACCACGTTCGGAGGCAGAGCGGTAGCGTACGTCGCGCATCTCGGTCTCCGGCGAGTCCATGAAGCTTGCTGCGCGAGAGGCGGCTCGGCTACTGGGCTTGCTGGTAGCGGTGGTCATCTTACTGAGACGCTTGGAGGCATCCTGGTAGTCGCCGGCCTCCGAGTGCTGGTACGGGAGCGTGAGATGGCTAGCGTAAGAGGCACGAACGCTCTTGCGTTGGGTTCCGCCGTTTCTGGTGGAGGTGAGCGAGGTGTCTGGGACGGCGAGCTGGTCGCGGGCGGATTTGGACTTGACGGGACTGGGCTCGTGTTTTGGAGCAGCTTTTTCGGAGGTGGCATCGTCGTGAGAGGTCGGAGGCGATTTTTGGAGGGTGCTAGTATCGCTTGAAGGGTTCTTGTTGAAGATAGCAGGTGAGTCTTCCGAAGCATCGCTCGATTCCGCCTCATCCTGTTCCTGACTGGCGGTAACGAGACCTTTTGGCGAGCGGGCTTGACGGGCTGCTTTGTCCGTCTCGTCGGCATCGCCTTGCAGCTGATCCTCATCGTCCTCCTCATCGGAAACGTCATCTTCATCGTCCTCGTCGTCGGTGGCAGAAACAGCACGCGTGAAGTTGGAATCTCCGGTTGCTGTCCTGAAAGAGCCATGAGAAGAGCGCCGTGACAAGCCCGACTCCGAGAGAGCAGCAGCGGATGGACGGCGCTTAGCTGGAGGAGCCACCTGTTCCCTGCGTTTAGTTGCGGTAGGCATGACGAAATGGTTTTTGGTGGTCTGCGAGCTGAATCAAGTGATGCTGTCCGGACGCTTTGGTAACGGCGGAAAGGCTATGGGCCGACAGCGATTGTTCGCTCCCTGGGATATGGTATCTTGTGGATTACAGATGGGTATCGAGGACGTCAAAGCGTCGTGTTGGGGTTTGGTCGTTGCAATGGGAGGGGCAAGGAGGGGATGAAAGGGGCAGGTATATGATGGTGGAGAGAAGGAAGAGAGCGTGTGGATGATGGTGATGAAGAAGCAAGGAACAAAAGGTAGAGGTGCCGTTAAGGTGTGACGGGCAAAGGGAATCGACGCAACATGGCCGTTGGCAGGTGCGGGGGAAACATCTGCAGCAACCAAATCGGATCGATGCGAAAGCAAAAACAGTGCTCAACTCTCCCGAGCAAATCAGATGGCTTGCAGCGGCAAAGCCAGCCAGCGCACTAGCGGCTGCGCACTTCCACAAGGGGCAAGATGCTCACAGATTGCAGGATGTTTAGGCACCTTGCCTCCTTGTCTTGCAGATACTCTGGAGCTGCTTAGCCGAGTTTTTGGGGTTGTTGCGCTACTGAGCTTGATCTTACTTTCAGACTGTCGTTACCATCCATCCCTACATCCGTCGTTCCAGGCATGTCGGCTATCGTCTCGCAATGCAGATGCTCAGAGTCGAGCAGCCGCAAGAACAAGCAGTCCGATTCGAGTCGAGTCGGAGTGCGGCCGGTATTGCACCACACACGATCGGAGGTCCCGTACAAGGGGACGCCACATGTTGACATTTTAACTTCTCGTCAAACTGTTGCTCGCCCTACAGAGACGGATCAAAGCCGCCTCGCACCGGTCGGCAAAGCCGAGGCAGCGCTTAGTACAGAGGCAAGCGAAATGAAAGGACGTGATACATTACACTGAATGCCAGCAACGCCTCGCTCCTGAATCTGCAGGGATCCAAGCAACACGGGGCCAACTTGCCCCGTCACTCTAGTCACTTCCGACAACTGTAAGGCGTAGGAGCAGAGGACCCTTCCCCGGCTGTGCCTCCCTCGTCGTTTGCAACTCCAGTGGTGTGTTTTGAATTTTAGCGTGGACAATCTTTGAATTTTCGGTACAGCGTACGTTCAGGGGAATTGCAGCTGCAGCAAGAGGACGATCAGATTTGGCGATCCCTGACTGGAGCAGGTCACACGCGAAGCGAGAAGGACACAACAGCTGCCTATGCAAGTGAAAATCCCCCTCACGTCGATCCGCTTAGCGTGCTCCGAAATGGTCAACTCGGGCAGCGACCACGCGCTGTTGTGTTTCCGATAAAAATCAAAACAGGATGTGAAACTGCGGGGGGGG